>NC_091957.1:17862721-18073849 GCF_031021105.1 Erythrolamprus reginae | reverse complement strand
CATTCCTTGTAAAAACCATTTTAACCGTAAGGGTGGGAAAAGGATGCTCAAAGCCTGTAGCAAAGTTCTTCAAAACTGGGTTTCGACTTCAAGACTTCAACACCCAGAATGAACTCCCAGGAATTCTGGGAGTAGACCCACCTACCTTAAAGTTTATCTATCTATCTATCTATCTATCTATCTATCTATCTATCTATCTATCTATCCACCCATCTATCTTCCTCCCTCCCTCCCTCCCTCCCTTCTTTCCTTCCCTTCCCTTCTTCATTTTATTCCAGGAATTCTGGGAGTAGACCCACCTACCTTAAAGTTTATCTATCTATCTATCTATCTATCTATCTATCTATCTATCTATCTATCTATCTATCTATCCACCCATCTATCTTCCTCCCTCCCTCCCTCCCTTCTTTCCTTCCCTTCCCTTCTTCATTTTATTCCTCCCTTCCCTTTCTTTTTTCTTCCTTCCTTCCTTCCTTCCTCCCTTCCCTTTTTCCTTTTCTTCCTCCCTTCCCTTTTTTCTCCCTTCCTTAACCAATTCAATCCACGCCAGCAAAATTCTCTTTTAGTTTTTTTGACTTCTTGCAAAAGTAAAATGCCATTTCTGTAAGTAGAAAAACTCCAATTTTAAGACGTGGTACAAATCCATGTATTAAATTGCAGCTAGGAAAGGTTTGGGGCATTCCCCCCCCCCCCCCCCACAACTCTGAGTTGAATTCCAATATGGGATTTTTAAAAAAGATATCGAGTTATTCGAAACACGGAAGCGTTTTCCCACAATTTGATTAGCTGTTCTTCCATTGAAGAATCCAAGAGAGAGAGAGAGAGAGAGAGAGAGAGAGAGATGGAAGAGACAGAGGGAGGAAGAGAAAGAAAGAGACAGAGAGAAACAGAGAGACAGAGAGACAGAGAAACAGAGAAACAGAGAGAGAGAGGGAGAAAGAGGGAAAGAGGGAGAGAGAGAGGGAGAAAGAGAGAAAGAGAAAGAGGGAAAGAAGAAAGGGGGAGAGAGACACACACACACAGAGAAAGAGACAAAGAGAAAGAGAGAAGGAGAGAGAGGGAGGGAGGGAGAGAGAGAGGGAGAAAGAGAAAGGGGGAGGGAGGGAGAAAGAGACACACTGGGGGAGAAAGACAGAGACAAAGAGACAGAGAGAGAGAGACAGAGAGAGAGATAGAAAGAGAGAGAGAGGTAGAGAGAGAGATAGAAAGAGAGAGAGAGGAAGAGAGAGAGAGAGAGAGAGAAAGAAAGAGAGAGAGAGAGTGACCGAGAGAGCAACAGAGAGAGAGAGAGGGAGAAAGAAAGACAGAGAAAGAGAGAGAGAGCGACAGAGAGAGAGTGAGAGAGAGAGACAGAAAGAGAGGAAGAGAGAGAGAAAGAAAGAGAGGGGAGAGAGAGAGTGACCGAGAGAGCAATAGAGAGAGGGGGGGAGAAAGAAAGAGAGAGAAAGAGAGAAAGAGAAAGAGAGAGAGACAGAGAGTGACCGAGAGAGCAACGGAGAGAGAGAAAGGGGGGAGAGAGAGAAAGAGGGAGAGAAAGAGAGAGAGAGATTTGACATCAATGAAAACACAAGTTGGCATCGAAGAATTAAAAACAATCGAAGTGAAGATCAGAACATTTTTGCAAAGACGTTTTTGCGCTTTTTGTCTTTTTAAATTTAGACTTTGCGTTTCCGGCTGATTTTCTTCGTGGGCGCCTTCTGAAATTTTGCAAGAGTTCCAAGTGGATAATTTCTGTCTCCCCCCATCACCACCAAAAACAAATGCTCACCCCATCTGAACCTCGACGTGTGTTTTTTTTCCCCCAAAAACCTGCGTCGGGCCAAACTGTATGCATTTTGTTTGCATTGACCATGCCGCGAAGGAAATTCCAGGCTGGGACAGATAATGAGGACCAGAAGCTCTGGCTTGGCAAGAGAGAAAGCTCAGACGAGACTCTGAGAAATTGAAGCCAAAAGGACTTCGAAGGGAGGGCAGAAAAATCAGGATTTACCCACCACTTGGCACTTTAATCCAATAAATAATAATAATAATGACAATGACAACAACAACAACAATAATAGGAGTTTCCACTCCTGAATTGATGTTTTTAAAATGGCTATTTTTTTAAAAAAAGATTCTGCCTTGCTGATCTACATTTAATACCTGTAGAATTTAGCCAAAATTCAGGTAAAAGTAGGGAAAAGAAATCCCCACGATCCATTCAAATTTCTTCTTTTGGTGTTGTGGTAAAGAGGAGAGGGAGTTTTTTAATCTCTCTGCCACAAAAACTTTCCTTTCCTTGCTATTTTTCCCTTTTGTCCTTTCTTGCTTTTTTCCTTCCTTCTTCCCTTCCTCATTCCCTTTTCTCCCTTTCGTCCTCCCTCCCTCCCTCCGTCCTCTTCTCCCTCCATTCTTCCCTCCTTCCTCTCTCCTTTCCTTTTCTTTCTTCCTATCACTCTCATCTCTCCTTTTTCTCTCCCTCCCTCCTTCCCTTCTTATCTCTTTCCTTCCTTTCTTCCTCCCTCCCTCTCTTGCTTCCTTCCTTCCTCTTTCCCTCTTCACCTTCCTTTCTCCTCCCTCCATTCTTCCATTCCTTTCTCCTTTTCTTTTTCTTTCTTCCTGTCCCTCTCATCCTTCCTTTTTCTCTCCATCCTTCCTTCCTTCGCCTCTTTTCCTTCAATCCTCTTTACTTTCCTTCCTTTCTTCTTCCCAGCTTCTCTTGCTTCCTTCCTTCCTCTTTTTCTCTTCATCTTCCTTTCTCCCTCCCTTCATCCCTCCTTCCTCTCTTCTTTCCTTTCCACTCTTTCCTCCATCTATCCCTCCCTTTTTTCTCCTCTCCTCCCTCCCTCCCCTCCCTCCATTCTTCCCTCCTTCCTCTCTCCTTTCCTTTCTCTCTCCTCCTATCCCTCTCATCTTTCTCTCTTTCCTTCTCTCCCTTCTTTCCTCCTTCCCCTCTTATCTCCTTCCTTCCTTTCTTCCCTCGATTCTTCCCTCCTTCCTCTCTTCTTTCCTCTTTTCCCTTCTTTCTCTCCCTCCTTCCCCTCTTATCTCCCTTCCTTCCTTTCTTCCCTCGATTCTTCCCCTCCTTCCTCTCTCATTTCCTTTCTTTTTCCTTCTTCTTTCTCTCCCTCCCTCCTTTCCTCCTTCCCCTTTTATCTCCTTCCTTCCTTTCCTTCCTTTCTTCCTTCCTCCCTCCCACCCTCCCTCCTTCCCTTCCCTGTTACCCAGCCTTTAATTCATCTTTTAGACCACAATATAGATTCGTTTCCAGAAACCAAACCAGCCAAAAACAAGCTAGAGTAAGAATTCAGTGATGGAAAACTTTTGGGACTTAAAAAAAAAAGCATAATAAAACCACACGATTTCTCCCCATCCCAAGAGCTCGGCTGAGGCCAGGATCCACGGAGCCAAACTTTGTGGGGCCACTACAAAAACCTTTAAAAAGTATCCATGGAGCCACTGCAGAAACTAACTCCAGCCTCTTGTGACTCCAAGCAGGATGTTA
Source organism: Erythrolamprus reginae (assembly GCF_031021105.1). Classification (NCBI taxonomy): domain Eukaryota; kingdom Metazoa; phylum Chordata; class Lepidosauria; order Squamata; family Dipsadidae; genus Erythrolamprus; species Erythrolamprus reginae. Next base: position 18,070,365 of record NC_091957.1, on the reverse strand, counting down.
TTCTCTTGGCCACAAAAAAGGAGGACTCCAACTCCCATCCTCCTGACTCCAAGGCGACCGCCAAAACTGGCTTCAACTCCTGACAAGGGAAAGCGATTTGTGCAAAACCCAGTTTATTTTATTTATTTATTCATTAATTTGACTTCTATGCCGCCCCAATCCCCAAAGGACTCAGTTTAGTGTTTGTGAGCCGCCCCGAGTCTTCGGAGAGGGGCGGCATAGAAATCTAAGTAATAAATAATAAAATAAATAAATAGTACCGAGCATAAAGCAGCCACCAAATCTAACCATGGTTTGTACTCATGTACACAAAGCAGCAGCTACGATGCCTTATTCTCCCAAAAGACTTTGACTTTCTGTCTGGATGGTCAGACATCTGGCAACTCCAAATCTCAACCAACAAATGCCCCGTCCTGCACATTGGCAAAAAGAACCAGAACACCAAATACAAGGTGAATAGACAAGACCTTGCAGAGGACCCTCACTCCATAAAAGATCTTGGAAGACTCTTATGGAATGACCTAAGTGCCAAAGCCCCCTGCAACAACATCGCCAAAAAGGCTTCAAGAGTTGTTAACTTAATTCTATGTAACTTCTGCTCTGGTAATCTCACACTACTAACCAGAGCATACAAAACTTTCACCAGATCAATCCTTGAATACAGCTCATCTGTCTGGAACCCACACCGCATATCGGACATAAACACTGTAGAAAATGTCCAGAGATACTTTACGAGAAGAGCCCTCCACTCCTCCACTCGCAATCGAATGCCCTACGGAACTAGATTTACAATCCTAGGTTTAGAAAGCTTAGAACTACGTCGCCTACAACATGACTTAAACATAGCCCATAAAATCATCTGCTACAATGTCCTTCCTGCCAATGACTACGTCAGCTTCAACCACAACAACACATGAGCACACAACAGGCACAAACCTAAAGTCAACCACTCTAAACTTGACTGCAGGAAATACAACTTTAGTAACTGAGTAGTTGATGCCTGGAACTCCCAACTTGACTCTGTAGTATCATCACCTAACCCTCAAAACTTTACCCTTAGACTCTCCACTGTTGACCTCTCCCGATTCCTAAGAGGTCAGTAAGGGACATGCATAAGTGCACCAGAGTGCCTTCCATCCCCTGTCCTAAGGTTGTTATATCTTTGTATAATACCAATACGTACTTGAATGAATGAATGAATAAATAAGTAAATAAATAAATAAATAATAAATAAATGGATTAATTAATAGATGGATGGATGGATGGATAAATAAATACATAAAGAAACAAACAAACAAATGGATGAATTAATAGATGGATGGATGGATGGATGAATAAATAAATAAATAAATGGATTAATTAATAGATGGATGGATGATGGATGGATGGATAAATAAATAAATAAATAAATAACTAAATGGATGGATGGATGAATAAGTAAATAAATGTATGGATGGATATATGTATGTATGTATGTATGTATGTATGTATGTATGTATGAATGAATGTATGTATATATGTATGTATGAATAAGTAAATAAATAAATGTCTGAATGTATGGATGGATGAATGTATGTATGGATGAATATACGCATGTATGTATGTATGTATGTATGTATGTATGTATGTATGTATGTATAAATAAAAATAACAAGAGATGGGCTCCCTCCCTCCCTCCCTCCATGGGATTTTCCCATCATGCCTTGCGGGAGATGATGCTCGTGGTGGAAAACCTCCCCCACCCCCCCCACAAAGACTCACGGAGACACGTCCTGCCGTCCGCGTGCAGACGAAAGCTTGGCTTGCACTCGCAGCGATAGCTCCCCGGGGTGTTGACACATCTGTGCTGGCAGCCCCCGTTGTGTGTTTGGCACTCGTCGACTTCTGGAAAGGAACCCCAGATGGAAGAGGGTCAAAACTCTGCTCAGCAACCTCGACGGCCAGCTCCCCCCCCCCCACTCCACACATGACTGTCTCTGGTGTCAGCACCTGGGAGGGGGGGGCTGGTTTAAAGGCCAAAAAACTCACAAAGTGAAACACAACAAAACGAGGGGTGAGGGTGGAAAGAGGAGAGATTCCATAGCATCTTTTCCCACCGAGAAATCTTAAAATTCCTCCATGTTTGAATAAAGAATGCTAGAAACATAGAAGGTGGATGGCAGAAAAAGACCTCCTGGTCCATCTAGTCTGACCTACTATTTCCTGTATTTTACCTTAGGATGGATCTATGTTTATCCCAGGCATGTTTCAATTCAGTTCCTAACCACGTCTGCTGGAAGTTTGTTCCAAGCATCTACTACTCTTTTGATCAAATAATATTTTCTCACGTTGCTTCTGATCTTTCTCCCAACTCACCTCAGATTGGGCCCCCTTGTTCTTGGGTTCACTTTCCTATTAAAAACACTTCCCTCCCGAACCTTATTTAATCCTTTAACGTATTTAAATGCTTCTATCGTGTCCCCCCCCTTTCCCTTCCGTCCTCCAGATTAGACAGATGGAGTTCACGGAATCTTTTCCGTTTTTGTCCCCACGTTACAAAAATAATAATAATAAATGATGTTGAGATTTTGGAAAAAGTGCAGAGAAGAGCAACTAAGAAGACTGAAGGCCAGAAAACCGGAAAAAAGAAATACAATGAGATGTAAATTATGTAAACTGTGAAATGTATATTACAAGAAAGTTTGCAAATGAAATGGAACAAACACGAACAGGCTGTAGTAACTGTGAGAAGGGCGGCATACAAATCCAATCAATCAATCAATCAATAAAAATAAAAATAAAAATAAAAATAAAAATAAAAATAAAAATAAAAATAAAAATAAAAATAAAAATAAAAATAAAAATAAAAATAAAAATAAAAATAAAAATAAAAATAAAAATAAAAATAAAAATAAAAATAAAAATAAAAATAAAAATAAAAATAAAAATAAAAATAAAAATAAAAATAAAAATAAAAATAAAAATAAAAAAAATAAAAAAATAAAAAAATAAAAAAATAAAAAAAATAAATAAAAATAAAAATAAAAATAAAAATAAAAATAAAAATAAAAATAAAAATAAAAATAAAAATAAAAATAAAAATAAAAATAAAAATAAAAATAAAAATAAAAATAAAAATAAAAATAAAAATAAAAATAAAAATAAAAATAAAAATAAATAAAGTGATGAAGTCACTCACAACTTCTGGAAGCAAATTATTCTACTGGTTCGATGATCTGGGATTACAGATTACAGAGTCAGAAGGGATCTTGGAGGTCATCTAGCTCATCCCCCTGCTCAAAGTAAGGCTCTACCTTTAGGCAAGGAAAACAAAACGCACAGTTACAGTATATGTGGCACATTGCTCAACATTAGTAACTGTGAGAGGGACCTTGGAATCCTAGTGAATGATCACTTAAATATGAGCCAGCCGTGTGCAGCAGCTGCCAAAAAAATCCAACACAGTTCTAGGCTGAATCAACAGAGGGATGGAATCAAGATCACATGAAGGGTTAATACCGCTTTATAAGGCCACACTTGGAATACGGCATTCAGTTTTGGTGGCCACGATGCAAAAAGGATGCTGAGACTCTAGAAAGAGAGCAGAGAAGAGCAACAAAGAGGATCAGGGGACTGGAGGCTGAAACATATGAAGAACGGTTGCAGGAACTGGACATGGGTAGTTGGAAGGACCAGGGGAGACAGGATAACAGTTGTTCCAATATCTCAGGGGTTGCCACAAAGAAGAGGAAGTCAAGCTATTCTCCAAAGCACCTGAGGGCATGACAAGAAGCAATGGATGGAAACTAAACAAGGAGAGAAGCAACTTAGAACTAAGGAGAAATTTCCTGACAGAACATTTGATCAGTGGAACTCCTTGCTACCAGAACTTGTGAATACTCCAACACTGGAAGTTTTTAAGCAGATGTTGGATAACCATCTGTCTGAAGTGGTCTAGGGTCCACTGCTTGAGCAAGGGGTTGGACCAGAAGACCTCCATGGTCCCTTCCAGTTCTGGTGTCATTGATTACTTGCTTGCTTGAAATCATCTAGGGTCTCCTGCTTGAGCAAGGAGTTGGACTAGAAGACCTCAAAGGTCCCTTCCAGCTCTATTCTGATTGAGTGATTGATTTTGTATCTCCTGTTGGAAAAGGAGGTTGGACCACTAGAAGACCTCCAAGGTCCTTTCCACCTCTTTTCTGATGGATTGATTAATTGATTGATTTAGTATGTCTTGCTTGAATAAGGGGTTGGACTAGAAGACCTCCAAGGTCCCTTCCACTTCTATTCTAGAGAGAGAGAGAGATCATAGATAGATAGAAAAATAGATAGGTAGATAGATAGATAGATAGATAGATAGATAGATAGGTAGGTAGGTAGGTAGGTAGGTAGATCTAGATAGATAGATCTAGATAGATAGATAGATCTAGATAGATAGATAGATAGATAGATAGATAGATAAGATAGGTAGGTAGGTAGGTAGGTAGGTAGATCTAGATAGATAGATCTAGATAGATAGATAGATCTAGATAGATAGATAGATAGATAGATAGATAGATAGATAGATAGATAGATAGATAAGATAGGTAGGTAGGTAGGTAGATAGATAGATCGATCGATAGATAGATAGATGATAGGTAGGTAGGTAGGTAGGTAGATAGATAGATAGATAGATCTAGATAGATAGATAGATCTAGATAGATAGATAGATCTAGATAGATAGATAGATCTAGATAGATAGATAGATAGATCTAGATAGATAGATAGATAGATAGATAGATAGATAGATAGATAGATAGATAGATAAGATAGGTAGGTAGGTAGATAGATAGATCGATCCATAGATAGATAGATAGATGATAGGTAGGTAGGTAGGTAGATAGATAGATAGATAGATCTAGATAGATAGATAGATCTAGATAGATAGATAGATCTAGATAGATAGATAGATAGATAGATAGATAGATAGATAGATAGATAGATAGATAGATAGATAGATGATAGGTAGGTAGGTAGGTAGGTAGATAGATAGATCTAGATAGATAGATAGATCTAGATAGATAGATAGATAGATAGATAGATAGATAGATAGATAGATAGGTAGATAGATAGATAATCTCCTGCTTGAACAGGGGGTTGGACTAGAAGACCTCCAAGGTCCCTTCCACCTCTATTCTGATCAATTAATTTCTCGGTTGCAAAAAAAAACATTGCTACCGGATACTTGATTTTTTTTTTTTTTTTTGCTACTGGAAACATAAGAAATCTCACCACCGATAATGTCTGTCCAGAGCTAGGAAGACAGCCAATTTCAAGCAAGAGATGTGTGTAGCCAGAAATTATTATTATTTTAACTTGGCCTTCTATGAAATAAAACTGAGCTCGGGGAAACAGCCTGGATTAATTTTGAGCCCCGTCCATAAAATAAATTTCCAAGTCTATTTCCCTCCTACTCTCCACCCTTTGGGTCAATTCCAAAATTGTATGATGTTATCAACTCTTTCCCCCCCCACTTCCCTATATTAACTGCAAATAATTTAATATATATATATTTGTTAAGTTTTTTAAAAAGAAAGCTAACAACAATAGCAAGTGCATTTCTACAAAGCAGTAAACAAACCGAATCAGAAAACATAACAAATTACGTATTGTGGTTAAAATCATGCTTGTTCATGTTACTTTGCCAAACGGGTGAAGTATAAATTGTGAACACATTTAAGGGGTTTTAGAAGTGCGGCTTGCGCTACATTAACCCATCGTCGTTTCGGTACATATTTTTGCAACCTCTTATAAATCTATTAACTTGGCTTTCTAACGTAGAGGAAAATTGGCAGGCGTGAAGAAATGGAGAGAGGAAAAAAGAATTGCAGAGATTTGAAATTGAGTTTCTAGAATACCCACAAATGTTGAAATGGACAAAGAAAGTTGACGCATTAAGAGATGTCAAAACTGACTTGCTTGATTAAAGAAAGAACAATGATTATATTTATGAGTGACCGGAAACCTCTTATGGAGTTTTTTGCTGGGACAAAAAAAAATGAAGTTATAATGTATGGCTTTGGAGAAAAAAGGAAATTGTGTTGTAATTTGGGAGATGGGGAGTGAAATATAAATTTAATTGCTTTTAAGAAGACTGGAAGCCATTCTTTTATTTTCTTTCCTTCCTTTGGTTCTTTTATCTCCATCCCTCCCTTTTCTTCCTTTCTCCCTTTCCTTCCTTTTCTCCCTCCCTCTCCTTCCTTCTATTGTCCCTATCTCATTGCCTCTTCCTTTCTATCTCCCTTCCATTCCTTCCTTCTCCTACTTTCCCCTTCCTTCCTTTCCATCATCCTTCTTTCTCCTTCCTTCCCTCCTCCCTCCTTCCTTCTTTTCCATCTTCTTTCATTTCCTTCCTTCCTTCCCTTACTTTCCCCTTCTCTCTCCTTCCTTCCTTTGCATAATCTTTCTCTTCCTTCTCCTACTTTCCCCCTTCCTTCCCTTCTCCCTCCCTCCTTCCTTCTTTTCCATCTTTTCTTTCTCCTACATTCCCTTTCTTTTTTTCTCCCTCACTTCTTCTATTTTCCTTCTTTGCTCTCATCATCCTTCCTTCCTTCTTTTTCATCTTCCTTTCCTTCTCCTGCTTTCCTTCCTTCCTTCCTTCCTTCCTTCCTTCCTTCCTTCTCTTACTTTCCCGTTCTCTCTCCTTCCTTCATTTCCATAGTCCTTCCCTTCCTTCTCCTACTTTCCCCCTTCCTTCCCTTCATTTCCTTTTCCCTCCTTCTTTCCTTTCCATCATTCCTTTCTTTCTCCTTTCTTCTTCCTTCCTTTCCTTCATTTCCATCTTCTTTCCTTTCTTTCTCCTACTTTCCCCTTCCTTCCTTTCTTTCATTCCTCCCTCCCTCCCTCTTCTATTTTCCTTCTTTGCTCTCACCTCCCTCCCTCCTCTTTCATTCTTCTTTCTTCCTTCCTGCTCCTGTCCCTTCCCCAGTGCTTGGAAGAAAAAAAATTAGAACCACTTTTCAAGGGGAACTGAGCATACTTTGATGGAGTGGCTTTATATTTGTTTTAAAAGAAGGAAGGGTACAAAAACATTCTTCAGCTGATCAATTCCCCCCCCCTCTGTTTCTGCGCCCGACATCTAGTCAAGACAGCAAACTGTGTGTTTGTGTGTGTGGTTTTTTTCCCTCCTTTCTGTTTTGTTTAGCTCCCCATGCTGCCCTGCACCGTCTCAGCCCTGGAATTGAACATCTGGCCGGCTGCCTTCTTGGCTGCCCGCCTGCCCGCCCGTCTCTTGCCAAACGTCTCTTTCCAAAAACCCAAATCAAGGAAGACGTTCCAGTCCAGCGAAACCCGAAGGGGGTTTGGTGTCCTGCGGGAAAATATTTGCATTATAAAGAAAGTTCAGGAGGCAAGTCCTGATTTTTAAAAAAAAGCTTTCAGAGGGAGGATGTGGAGAGACCCGAGTTTAAAGTGGGCACAAAAACGGTTTGTGTACAAAGAATTTCTGGGTGAATTTGTTGGGTTTTCTTCTTTCGCGTTAAGTTGGGCTGCAAAATGACCGGGTGAGGCCCGTGAGGGCATCTAATCCAACCCCCAGATGACCACCCGGCCTTTGTTTGTAAGGAAGGAAGAACTGAGGCTAACCGTCTTCAGGTCTTTAGAGGATTTGATTCCCAAATCTTGCCAAAAAGTTTTTTTAAAGTTTTAATTAGTTTTTTCAACTTTAAAAACATTGCTATAGTTTAGCACAAACCTATGTCTGTTTTCTTATATTTCTTACATTACATTTATATAATTATAAAGAATAGAATAGAATAGAATAGAGGAATAGGGTAATATAAGATAGGATAGGATAGGATAGAAGAGGAGAGGAGAGAAAAGAAGAGAAGAGAAAAGAAGAGAAGAAATAGAATAGAATTCTTTATTGGCCAAGTGTGATTGGACACACAAGGAATTTGTCTTTGGTGCAGATGCTCTCAGTGTACATAAAATAAAAAGATGCATTTGTCAAGAATCATGTGGTACAACACCTAATGATTGTCATAAGGGTCAAACAAGCAATGAGGAAACAATCAATATTAATTAAAAAATCTTAAGGATACAAGCAACAAGTTGCAGTCATACAGTTGTAAGTGGGAGGAGATGGGTGATAGGAATAATGAGAAAAAAACTAATAGTAATAATAGCATAGACTTAGTAAATAGTTTGACAGTGTTGAGGGAATTATTTGTTTAGCAGAGTGATGGCATTCGGGGAAAACCTGTTTTTAAAAGTTTCTATTTGTTATATGTGTTTGTAAAAAAAGAAATTTTAATAATAATAATGACGATGATGATGATGATAATAATAATAGACTATGGTCTCCTGCTCAAGCAGGGGGTTAGACTAGACCTCCAATATGCCACTCTTGTTATTCTGTACTTCTATAATTCCCAAATCAATCGATCAGTGGAACTCCCTGACTCCAGAAGTTATGGATGCTCCAACACTGGAAGTTTTTAAGAAAAGACTGGACACCCATTTGCAGTAAATGGTCTAGAGCAGTGATTTTCAACCTTTTTTGAGCTGCGGCACATTTTTTACATATACAAAATAATGGGGCACCTTGAGAGGGGCGGGGAGGGGGGGCTAAAAAAAGTTTGGACAAAAAAATTATCTCTCTCTCTCTTCCTCCCTTTCGCTCTATTTCTCTCCCTTTCTCTCTTCCTTCTTTCCTCTCTCCATCCCTTTCTCTCTTCCTTCCTTCCTCTTTATTGCTTTCTATCTCTCCCTCCTTCACTGCCTCTTTCTCTCTCTTGCTTTCTCTCTTGCTTGCTTTCTTTCTTTCTCTTTCTCTCTTTCTTTCTTTCTCTCTCTCTTTCTCTCTCTTGCTGAGCTTCGCAGCACACCTGACCATGTCTCACGGCACACTAGTGTGCCACGGCACACTGGTTGAAAAACATTGGTCTAGAGACTCTAGGGGTCTCCTGCTTGAGCAGGGGGCTGGACTAGAAGACCTCTAAAGTCCCTTCCAACTCTTGTTATTCTCAAATTTTCTAATCCCAAATCAATCAGTGGAACTCCCTGACTCCAGAAGTTATGGATGCTCCCTTCCAATTCTGTTAATTCTCTTCTTCTGCAAACACAGTGTATCCATCACTCACCTGGCTTGTCCTCCAAGCGTCCCACGGCGTAGCCTGCCCGCCCCCCGTAACACGGGAGGCAATTCTTCCAGAGGTAGCGATGGTAGTGCAGTGTGGAAGCCGGGGGTCCCCAAATCGAGACCACTGCCAGCCACCAAAAGGCCCACTGCCCAAGCCTCTCCATCCTTCCTCGCATCTTTGCAGCAACTGTCTCTCTTCTCCTGCAGAAAAACTTTCCAGCGACTGAGGCTGAGCGAGGGGGCCACGTTCAACCCCCCTCTCCTCCTTCACCGTTGCAGCCCCTTCCCCTCACTGCATGCCTACTCTACACCCCTGAACACCCCCCTGCAAACACACACACACACACCACACACAACCATGTCAAATTTCCTAAGTTTTGCAACGGCGGCTGAGATTTGGATGTAACTCTTGTCCCTTTTGAGAGTTAAATTTAAATTAAATTTAAACACACACACCCTCCAAATATATATACCCACACACACAAACACACCCTCCTTGCCCTCTCCCCACCTCGCACATAGTTTCAGTTGTGTGCACCACACACACACAAAACACAGGACGCCCCATCCGTGCGCCGAGCGAGCGCAGGAATTTTTTAAAACTTTTGGCTGATGGACTGATGGAGGTTTTTTTTTAATGCATTCTTGGCCGGCGTCCAACCTCGCATTTTGGCCATGTTAACAATCAAAGGGGGTGGTGGAAACAGGGGCTGGGGGGGATGAATGGGAGGGGAGGAAGAGGAGGGGGCTTAAATTAAGTCCACACTTTCGAAAAGTCCTGAATGACACAACCACATTTAAGGGGGAGGGAGTTTGGGGAGGGTTGGGTTTGGGTTTTTTTTTTTAAGGAATTAACTTCTGTGGCCTAAGAGGTGGAATTTTCGCCTCCACAATCAGGAGGTTGTGAGTTTGATCCTAGGTAGAGTTGGATATAAGGCTGGGGTTGGACTAGATGACCTCCAAGGACCCTTCCAACTCAGTTAATCTGTCTTTCCCACTGGACAGCGGAGAGAAAAACATCCCCAAATATTATAAATCCAGAGTTTTCATACAAGCGATGAGATCGTGTTTGCAGGGGAAAAGGCAGGCGGTTCTTAGACTTACGACGATCCATTTAGTGGCCAAAGGTGCAACATCGCTTAGGGAATGTGTTTTTTCACACTTATGACCGTTGTAGCATCTTATCGATCCACGTCCTCGAAATTCAAACCGATTCCTATTTATGAAAGTCCTGGGGTCCCGCGATTCACTTTTGTGACCTTTTCAGCGAGCAAAATCACAACCATTGGGGTGAATCCAATTTTATCTCCAAATATTTTGGCACGAAATTAAAATTCCAGGTACCTGAACAGCACATCCGTGCCATCCAAGCTGACTTTTCTTGGTTGGCATAAAACAGGCATGAGAGCAACAAAAAGGACTGTTTTTTCTATGATTGATTGATTGATTGATTGATTGATTGGGTTTGTATGCCGCCCCTCTCCGGAGACTCGGGGCGGCTAACAGCAACAATAAAACAGTGTACAATAGTAATTCAATACTAAAAACGTTTAAATACCCGTTAATATAAAAAACCATACATACATACCATGCATAGAATTGTAAAGGCCTAGGGGGAAAGAGGATCTCAATTCCCCCATGCCTGGCGGCAGAGGTGGGTTTAAGTAGCTTACGAAAGGCAAGGAGGGTGGGGGCAATTCTAATCTTTGGGGGGAGTTGGTTCCAGAGGGCCGGGGCCGCCACAAAGAAGGCTCTTCCCCTGGGTCCCCCCAAACAACATTGTTTAGTTGATGGGACCCGGAGAAGATCCACTTTGTGGGACCTAACTGGTCGCTGGGATTCGTGCAACAGGAGGCGGTCCCTAAGATAATCTGGTCCGGTGCCATGAAGGGCTTTATAGGTCATAACCAACACTTTGAATTGTGACCGGAAACTGATCGGCAATCAATTCTTATTATTTATTTATTTATTTATTTATCCCAAATAAATAATAATAAATAACAACGGGCAAATAAATCCAATTAATAAATAAATATCCCAGCTCCAAAGTTAAAGTCGGAGGCTTGCTGAATCGACTCCTCGAACTCGGAGCCCGTTCGGGCAGATTCGAACGCATGACCTTTCCAAAGCAAAGTGGTCTGAATTGTACCAGCTTGCGGGTTTATCCAAAGCTGCACAAGATTTAATCTTCGGGTGAACCCTCTGCTCGCTAATTTCCAGAAGCGAACTGCATGCAGAGACAGACACGCAATCGTAAATAACCCACAAACTGTTCTGCAAAAATGGCAACTGGGGAAAAAAAGAATGGGAGAATATTTCTGTGGGTTTTGGGGTTGTTGTTTTTTTTTGAAAGGCAGGCAGCCGAAGCTCCCGATGACGACTGACGTGTGCTTTGGAAGGGATGATGGATAACTTGCCACAGTTTATGTGGGACCCCTAAGTGAATCCAGACTGGGAAGAGAATTTGAAAACTTCAGAATGCGCTCTTAATAGGAGCCTCTTTTTGGCTAGATGAACGTTTATCTATCTTTATCATCCCTCTCTCTTGCTCCCTCTCTCTCTCTCCTGTGTCTGTCTGTATCTATATCTATCCATCCATCCGTGTTTCAATCTATTTATTTATTTTCATTTTATTTATTCATTTGTCCAATACACAAGTACTGTACATAGGAAGAAAATAGACATGTGATAATATAAAAAGGGTGAGAGTGAACTTAGAGGAGAGGATATATGAAAGGAAGAGAATATATAAGATAGGTGAAAGAAAGGAAAGACAATTGGACAGGGGACGAAAGGCACACCAGTGCACTTATGTACGCCCCTTACTGGCCTCTTAGGAACCTGGAGAGGTCAATTGTGGAGAGTCTAAGGGAAAAATGTTGGGGGTTAGGGGTTGACACAATTGAGTCCGGTAATGAGTTCCACACTTTGATAACTCGATTGTTGAAATCTACCTATCTCTCTCTCTCCATCCATCCATTTCTATCTCTATCTACCTCCCTCTATCTATTTATTTTTCTATCTTTTTGATTCTATCCTCTAACATTTATCGCTCTTTCTAAGTCTATCATCTATCCTATCTATCCTATCCCTCCCTCTCTCCATGCATCTGTTTCTATCTCTACCTTCCTATCTGTCTGATTCTGTCTCTATTATCTATTGTTTATTGTTATCTTTCTACGCTTATCTATTATCTATCACTATCTATCCATCCATATTTCAATCTACCTCCATCCATCCATTTCTCTCCCTCCCTTCCTCCGTCTATCCATCAATCTATCATCTATCCACTCATTTGTCTGTTGCCTGTCTATCATTCATCTATCTTATCTATCATCTATCTATCTTCAATCTATCTCTATCTAATATATCTACCTACCTCTGTCCATCTGTCCATCCATCTAGATCTATCTATCTATCTATCTATCTATATCTATCTATCTATCTATCATCTATCCACTCATTTGTCTGCTGCCTGTCTATCATTCATCTATCTTATCTATCATCTATCTTCAATCTATCTATCTTCAATCTATCTATCTCTATCTAATCTATCCATCTACCTACCTCTATCTGTCCATCCGTCCATCCATCTAGATCTATCTATCAAATCTATCTATCTATCTATCTATCTATCTATCTATCTATCTATCTATCTATCTACCGACCTATCTAATCAATCTATTGTCTATCCACTTATTTGTCTGCTGCCTATCATTCATCTATCTTATCTATCATCTATCTTCAACCTATCTATCTCTATCTACCTACCTCTCTCTATCTGTCCGTCCATCCATCCATCCATCTAGACCTATCTATCTATCTATCTATCTATCTATCTATCTATCTATCTCTGATTCTGTCTATCATCTATCAACTGTTTATCACTATTTTTTTATGCCTATCTATCATCTGTCTATCCATCCATCCATGTTTCAATCTACCTCTCCATCCATCCATTTCTATCTCTCCCTCCCTCCCTCCCTCCATCCGAAATAAGTCAACGGGTAATTGGAACCTACGCCAACCATCATAGCTGGTTACGTCCAACCTTTTGCCCAAAAAGCCCGCGCCGGTTGGGTTTCTCCATCCGTGTTCAAAAGAAGGGTGGGTGGGTGGAAAAAGCACTTTAGGAGAGGAATACACGAAAGAAATAAGTCAGGGCAGGCCCAACAGGGACACTTCTTTCATTCGGAGCTTCAGAAGGCCGCAGTAGATGGACTTCCTTGGGGGTCAACACCTCTTAGCTGGACCACTCTCCAGATCATGGTAGGGTTCTCCACCCTTGTGGCTGATGTTGACCAGGCTCAAACAAACCTGGTTTGTTTTCCTGGGAAACAAACTTTTTGGAGGAACCTGGGGTCTTTCTGGACAGACTTGTGTATCTCTTGGCTGAGCAGCAAATCCCCCCTCGGCCCCGTCGCTGTTTTTCATTCGGTGAAAGGAATTTGGAGACCTTTCTTGCTCTCTCCATCCAGATTTCTTCCCCCACCCCCATAGGTGGAGAGGATCTTGCCCTCCCCCCCAAAACAGAGACACCCCCTCCTCCAACACATGATGGATTAATAACAAATATTAAACCTGCAGAGAGCAAATTAAAAGCCAATAAATTCGCAGGGGGATGTTCCAATTGTTTTACTTGGGCTTCCAAAAAATACGAAAGGCTTGGAATTCGCCAACTCCTCGGGAGATCTCCTGGTTTCCCACAAATTCCTCTATGGTCCAAAAATAAAAAGTCATCCTGTCTAGAGGCCACGTTAGCCTCTGGAAACTCAGCTCAGCTTTGTTGTGAGGATAAGCAAACAATCTAGCAGCTGTTTCTTCCCCTTCTCCATCTTCCTTCTTCCTTCCTTCTCCAGTTCTTCTCCCTTTTCTTCCTTTTCAATTTCCTTCCTTCCTTCCTTCTCCTGTTCTTCTTCTTTCCTTTTCTTCTTTTTCAATTTCCTTCCTTCCTTCTCCTGTTCTTCTTCTTTCCTTTTCTTCTTTTTCAATTTCCTTCCTTCCTTCCTCTGTTCTTCTCCTTTCCTTTTCTTCCTTTTCAATTTTCTTCCTTCCTTCCCCTTTCCTTTTCTTCCTTTTCAATTTCCTTCCTTCCTTCCTGTTCTTCTCCTTTCCTTTTCTTCCTTTTCAATTTCCTTCCTTCCTTCTCCTGTTCTTCTCCTTTCCTTTTCTTCCTTTTCAATTTCCTTCCTTCCTTCCTTCCTTCTCCTTTCCTTTTCTTCCTTTTCAATTTCCTTCCTTCCTTCTTTCTCCAGTTCTTCTCCTTTCCTTTTCTTCCTTTTCAATTTCCTTCCTTCCTCAGTTCTTCTCCTTTCCTTCTTTTCTTCATTTTCAATGTCCTTTCCTCCTTCCTTGTTCTTCTCCTTTCCTTTTCTTCCTTTTCAATTTCCTTCCTTCCTTCCTTCTGTTCTTCTCCTTTCCTTTTCTTCCTTTTCAATGTCCTTCCTTCCTTCCTTCTCCTGTTCTTCTCCTTTCCTTTTCTTCCTTTTCAATTTCTTTTCTTCCTTCTTTCTCCAGTTCTTCTCCTTTCCTTTTTCCTTTCTCTCCAAAATGCCAGACACGCTCCAGAAGTCAGTCCTGGGGCCTCGGGATTTAGTCTCAGCACAATGGCAGTGCCCAGAAGGTGGCTTGAGATTGGCGGAGGCTGAACAATTTGTAAACTGTGTGGCTTCAAAAGAGAGGGAGGGAAGGAGGGATGGATGGATGAAGGAAGAAAGAAGGGAAGGAGGGAGGGAGGAGAGATTAGAGAACAGAAAAGGAAAGAAAATAAGGGAGGGAGGAAGGAGGGATGGGTGGATCAAGGAAGAAAGAAGGGAAGAAAGAAGAAGGGAGTGAGAGATTAGAGAACAGAGAACAGAGAAGGAAAGAAGGGAGGAAGGGGAAAAGGAAAGAAAGAGGGAAGGAGGAGGGAGGAAATAAGGGAAGAAAGGAGGGAGGGGAGATTAGAGAACAGAGAAGGAAAGAAGGGAGAGAGAGGGAGGGAGGAAGGGTGGATGAAGGAATAAAAAAGGAAAGAGGGAGGGAAGGAGGAGGGAGGAAATAAGGGAAGAAAGGAGGGAGGGAAGAGAGATTAGAGAACAGAGAAGGAAAGAAGAGAGGGAGGAAAAGAAAGGTGGAAGGGGGGAAAGGAGAGAGGAAGGATGGATGGATGAAGGAAGAAAGAAAGAAGGGAAGAGATATTAGAGAACAGAAGGAAAGAAGGGAGAGAGGGAGGAAAGGAAAGAAAGTGGAAGGATGAAGAAAGAAGGGAAGAAGAAAGGAGGGAGGTGAGATTAGGGAACAGAGAAGGAAAGAAGGGAGGTAGGAAAGAAAGAGGAGGATGGGTGGATGGATGAAGGAAGAAAGAAGGGAAGAAGGGAGGGAAAGAGATTAGAGAAGGAAATGAAAGAAGGGAGGAAGGAAGGAAAGAGGGAGGGAGGGGGGGAGGAGAGAGAGATTAGAGAACAGAGAAGGAAAGGAAAGAAGGGAAGGGAGGGAGGAAAGAGGGAGGATGAATGGATGAAGAAGGAAGGAGAGATTAGAGAACAGAGAAGGAAAGAAGGAAGGGTGGGAGGAAAGGAAAGAAGGGAGGGGGAGGAGAGAGGGAGGATGAATGGATGAAGGAAGAAAGAAGGGAACAAGGAAGGAGGGATTAGAGAACAGAGAAGAAGGGAGGGCGAGAGGAAAGGAAAGAAAGAGGGAGGGAGGAAGGATATTCAAAACTGGGGGAAAAGGAGGAAATCATTCAAACCTCACTTAAAATCATGCCTTCGATTCCGAATGATTGTTTGAGAGTTGTAAAAGGAGAGGCGAGAAGCAAATCTAAAGTTACACACACACCCTTTCCAGGAAGATAAATGGCTGGAAAAAATGAAAATTGGATGGTATTATATTGTTTTAACATTATAATTAAATTATTACATAATTATAGTAATATATAATTAACTTGGATGATTGAAGAGGATAAATTTAAAGGGGGAGGGAAGAAAAGGCAAACTTTGAAAAGGACTTTCAAAGCGATGGAAAGCCTGTGGATTATTATTTCATGCATTATTTTATTTTTTCCTCTGTTCCTCTTTCCTCCCTTCGTCCAGCTTCCTCCTTCCCCCTTTCCACCCATCCCGGTTCTTTCTTAAAAGAACAAATTCATTCTACTTTTTTTCCATCGGTAAAGGCCAGTGGAAGCATCTGCAAACGCTCCCCCTGGAACAAGTGTGCGAAGTTTTTTGTTTTGTTTTTTGATGCTGCAAAATGAGGAGCCCCACATCTGGTTCGTTTATTTATGGAGAAGTCTGACATTCCCACAAGAAAGAAAAAGCCAAAGGGTTGAAAACCGTCCGAGTTTCCCAGCTACCCTGGGCGTTTTTTTCCCTCCGGGCTCCCATCAAATAGAGCGCCATTGTGTGGGGTTTGATGGGAGGTCAAAGGTGGGATGGAAAGGATGGGGGGGGCATAATAATAATAATAACAAACACACTAGTGACCATCGGGACAATTGTAGCACCTTTATGGGCAATAATAATAATGATAATAATAATGATAATCATAACAACAACAAACACACTAGTAACCACCGGGACAATTGTAGCACCTTTATTGGCAATAATAATAATGATGATGATAATAATGATAACAATGGGAATCTGATAAGCATTTCGCTCCTTTGCAAAAATGAGCCTGATTGTAGAAAGCAGTGAGTTTAAGCCCCTTTCTCCCCCGATTTATTCAGGGTCCTCGACTTACAACAGTTTGCTTAGTGACGGGTTTCAAATTACCAACGGCGGAGGGGGGGGAAGGACTTGGGACCGGTTTTCAAACTCACGACTTGTTGAACATTGGCTGGGATTCGCTTAACCATCATGGCAAGGGAAGCAAAACTCAACTTCGCAAGGGGTTGGACTAGAAGATCTTCAAAGTCCCTTCCGGCTCTTATTTTGATTTACTGTATTGGAAGCATTTTTTGTTTGCTTTCATTGCTGCAGCTCAAACAAATGGCTCTTTTTATTATTATTATTATTTTTATTATTTATTTATTTTTATTATTTTTATTATTTTTATTATTTTTATTATTATATTTGTATGCCGCCCCTCTCCGAAGACTCGGGGCGGCTCAGAATAAAAACAGTACAAATCCAATATTTAAAAGATTTTAAAACCCCTTCATATAAAAATCAATCATACATCTCACACAAACCATGCATAAAACAAAAACAGTCCAGGGGAATCAATTTCCCCATGCCTGACGACAGAGGAGGATTTTAAGGAGTTTGCGAAAGGCAAGGAGGGTGGGGGCAATCCTAATCTCCGGGGGGAGTTGATTCCAGAGGGTTGGGGCCGCCATATTCTGGTCTGATGCCATGAAATCTTTGAAATCTCCCTTTTTTTTGGCAAATCTCCCTTCATTATGACAGGCCTTAACCTGCAACCCAACAAGGAACAATGCATTCCTTAAGATAAAAGACATTTTTGGTCTCCCTCTAAAATCAAGATAAATATGTATTTTAAAGGGTGCGGGCATTTTGAAGGAAGGAAATTAACATTTTTCCCTTGGCGGTCATTCGTAAATTTTCTTTTTGTATATTTTTTTTCTTTTTAAATTTTCTTTTTTGTATATATTTTTTAAATGTACACTGAGAGCATCTGCACCAAAGACAAATTCCTTGTGTCCAATAGTATTTTTATTACCTAATAGCTAGAAAATTGAATATATATACACTATATAGGAATATGGTATTACGGAAATAGAATAAATGTAATGCACAACTATGAGGAAAAACTATGGAATTATGATTAGGAATGGTATTTTGTAAACTATTTGTTCTTCAAAAGTTTGTTGTTGATATTTATTTATTAATTGTTAATATTTAATGCCGCAAGATTAATTTAGAAATTAATGAAAGTAAGGGATTACATTTTAGCTGTCTCTATAGACAGCATTTGTGTTCTTTGTACTTTTTTGTCCTTGTTGTGGGTGTGATGTTAGTTGTATTGTTTGTTGTTTGCAAACGTAAATAAATCTAATAAGAATTTATTTAAAACAAAACCAAAAAACCCCCAGCAGGCAACCATGTTTCAGTTATTAACAGAAACACTCCAAGGTAGCCATTAAGGTGTTAATTGTTTGAAAGTGCATTTCTTCAATATTGTTTGAAAAAAGCCAGAAAATTCCCTTTTTCGCCTAGGGAATTCATAAGCCAGCAAGGCATGCTGAAGCGCAGCACCGGTTGGTTTGTCGGCCTGGCGTGCACACACACACACACCTGCCTCAGTTTCCCAAACGCAGAAATAAGACTATTTCTGGCTTAGCAACAGGTGAAGGGAGCCCCACTTGGCTTCAACCCTCATAAGAGTTTATGCAGCGTTGCAAGTGATGCCTGCAGAATTTGTGGGTGCAACTGAAGCAGGTAAAAGGGGGTGGTGTTCTTTCCTTACCTGAGATAATGGCTGCTTATGTCCAGCTCCTGACCAGAGACCACTGGCTGCAAATGTGCCCCCCCTGGAGCATCTCTCTCTAGCCCCACCCATTCCCCCAGGTGAGCTGCATCAGGGCTGGAATGAACCATTTCTCTGACAGGTGGTGTTGGGTTGGCAAATTTGCCTTCTGTGACATGTGGGGCCAAATGAATGAGCCCAGGTGTGTTGCGATTCCCACCTAAAGGCACAAAGTTGCTTTGGCAAACTGGCTGATAAACGGCCTTCCTTCCTTTTCATCCTTAATTCTTTTCTTTCATTTTCTCTCCCTTTTCTTCACTTCCTTCTTCCCCTTTTTGGGGTCTCTGCTTCCATCCTTCCAAAATACCCTTGTATCAATCCAGCTTTCTCCTTCCTACTTCCCTTCCTTTTTTTTCCATTTTCTATGACAATATTCTTCTATCCATTATTTTCCCTTCCTGCTTTTCTATCCCCCACCCATCTCTTCCATTCTTTTCATTTTTCCTCCTTTTCCTCTTACCTTCCTCCCTTTTTCCCATCTAGTATATTCTACCTTCCTCTGTCCCTCCTTTTCTTTCTTCGTACCATATCTGTCATCCATCCGTCGGTCCGATCCCCATTTATTGTTTCCCTCCGTGTTTGTTTGCACGTTGCACTCTTTCCATGAATTTATTTATTTATTATTTAGATTTGTATGCCGCCCCTCTCCGCAGACTGAATGCAACCTGCATCAATGCAACCTGGACCATTGCATCAATGCAACCTGCAACCTGCACCTTTTCCATGAACTCAACATGCACCCTTGCATGAATGCAACCTGCAATATGTACCCATGCATGAATGCATCCTGCACCCTTTCTGTGAACTCAACCTGCAACCTTGCATTAATCCAACCTGCATCCTTGTATGAATGCAACGTGCACCCTTTCCATCAATGCAACCTGCAATATGTATCCTTGCATGAATGCATCATGCACCCTTTCTGTGCATTCAACCTGCAACCTTGCATTAATCCAACCTGCATCCTTGTATGAATGCAACGTGCACCCTTTCCATCAATGCAACCTGCAATATGTACCCTTGCATGAATGCAACACGCGCCCTTTTCATATATGCAACTTATAAATATAACGTGCGGCGTCGTGCGCGCCGCTCCCCCCGCCCCCGCCCGAAAGCAGCCCCGGGAAACCGCGGGAGGCGCGGCGCCTGCGCAGTGGAACCTGCCGCCGCCACCGCGCCTCCACAAAAGGCGGCGCCTCTAGACGCCGGCGTGAGTCTATGCGAGCGACCTTTACGCGCGCCGGCTCCGCCCCTCTTGGAGACGATTGGGGGTTCGGCGCGTGCGCAGAAAAGGGAGGGAGGCCGCGGCCGGCCGCCGGCGATGCTGCACCTGCGGGACTCAGAGGATGGCGCCGGGCCGGCTCTGCTGGTGCCGGCGGCCGAGGCCGACGTGCCCTTTACGCCGCCGGGAGAGCTGGAGGGCTCGCTGGCCTCGCCCCGGCAGACGCTCCGCCCGCTCACCGTCCGCAACCCCACCCGCGGAGGCCGCCTGAAGGAGTACTTCGTCTTCCGGGTGGGTGCCGGGCGTGCATGCGCGGAGGAGAGGGGGGTGAAGGAGAGGGGGAGGACACGCCCCCCGGGGGAGGCTGCCTCGGGCGCTGGAGGCTCTATGGGCCCCCAGAATATTCCTCCAATAATGGCAGCAGGAAGCGGGAGGTTTAAAACTCCCTCAGAAGCGTCTCTGTCATCATATCTGTATATGAAATATATTAATGACAATTGCATATTCTTCCAATAAAAATAAACCATAACTATGCCTCATAAGACTATAATTATATATCTATGCTCTCCCTCAAACACACATATAGTATTTACATAGGCACCTATTTCACCAAGACCCTTAATTAAATCTTTATAGTATGTATATTTATTATATATTAAGACTATATGTTTGTTTATTTGTTAATTAAATTAGATTTCTATGCCGCCCTTTTCTTCAGACTCAGAGTGCCTCACAAGAGTGTCTCACAATTTATAGATATATATACATAAAACATATGTGTGTGTTTATATAGACACCTACAGGGTGTCCCAAAAATGTATACACCTTTTAAATAATTATAGACCTGGTGTTTATTATAATTTTATTATTTCAAAAATATAAAAATATTTATAAGTATCATTCTATTGATTTTTATTGTTTTTATTTGTTTTCGATATCACATGTAGTTCCAGCTGAGAAACATTATAGAATGACTGTTTAATGCAAAAGGGTGGGTTTATAAAAGTCCAAATACTTGTTAAATAAAAACTCTTTCCTCTACTTCATGGAAATGTGTTTTTCACGGGGGGGGGTTGTCTTGGAACGCACTCCTGCAAAAAACAAGGGATTACTGTAATAACATTTACCTATACTCTATACTCTAGTGCTTTATAGTAATATCTAAGTGGCAAAATAAATGTACTACAGAGAGGGAGAGAAAGGGAGAGAGAGAGAGAAAGAAAGAAAAAGAAGGAAGGAAAGAGAGAAGAGAGGAAGGAAGGAAGGAGAGAAAAAAAAGAAATAAAAAGACAGATGGACAGACAGACATAAAGGGAAGAGAGAGAGAATTCCCTGGTTGAGAATTTGGGAGTTGAAGTCCACCTGTATTAAAAGTCAAGCAAGGTGGAGAAACCCAGCCTTAGACTTAACTGTTGATGGTTCAAGATGGCTAACCCTTTTCCCCTCCCCATTCAGCCAGGCACCATTGAGCAGGCGGTCAGTGAGATCCGGGTGGTTGTGATGCCCGTTGAGGACGGGGAAGTCCAAAGCGTCTGGCTGCTGACTGAGTAAGTCACCCCCCCCCCCAAGCCTCTGAGCCTAGCACGAAAATAAAAACATTTCCTGAACTTCGGTTGGAAGAAACATTTAGCCACGCTGGTGTCTCTCTCTCTTGTTCTGCAGGATTGACCACTGGAACAACGAGAAGGAACGCCTGGTTCTGATCACCGACCGCTCCCTTCTGATCTGTAAATACGACTTTATCAGCCTTCAGTGCCTGCAAGTGACCAGGATCTCGCTTAATGCCGTCGATACCATTTCCACGGGCCAGTTTGAGTTTCCCCCCAAGTCGCTCAACAAGTACGTCCTAATGGAGTCAGAAGGGGCCTTGGAGGTCATCTAGTCCAACCCCCTGCTCGAGCAGGAGGCCCTAGGCCAGTGATGGCAAAACCTTTTTCCCCTCGGATGCCGAAAGAGCGTAGGCGTCCAGTATCGGGGTTGCGCGAGTGTCCACACCCATAATTCTATGCCTGGGGAGGGCAAAAGCAGCTTCCCCCACCCACTGGAGGCCCTCTGGAGCCCAGAAATGGCCTGTTTCCCAACTTCTGGTAGGCCTTGTAGGCCCGTTTTTCACCCTCCCCTGGCTCCCTGGAGCCAGGAAAGGATAAAAACGCCTTCCTCCATCACCCAGGAGGCTCTATGGAAGCCAAAAACGCCCTCCCAGAGCCTCTGTGAGCCAAAAATCACCTGCAAGTTGGAGTTGAGCTAGGGCAACGGCTCGCGTGCCAGCAGACATGGCTCCGTGTGCTACCTGTGACACCCGTGCCATAGGTTCGCCATCACTGCCCTAGGCCATTTCAACAAACCAATCTATCTAAATAGAGCTGGAAGGGGCCTTGGCGGTCACCTAGTCCAACCCCCTGCTCGAGCAGGAGGACTTAAGAGCATTTCAGACAAAAACATTCAGTGTTGGAGCACTCACAACTTCTGGAGGGAAGCCATTCCACTGATTATAAATAGAATCCTAGAGCTGGAAGGGACCTTGGACGTCTTCTAGTCCACCCCATCCTGCTCAGGAAGGAGACTATCCCATTTTAGACAAACGACTGTCCAATCTCTCTTTCCTCAAAACCACCAGCATTTAGAGAACGTGTTGCCTTGTTCCTCCCATTCTGACGATCCCACTTAATATTTTATTTTAATAAAATAAAATAAAGGAGGGGCATGATCGAAACATTTAAATAGGTTCAAGGGTTAAATAAGGTTCAGGAGGGAAGAGTTTTCAATAGGAAAGCGAACCCAAGAACAAGGGGGCACAATCTGAGGTGCGTTGGGGGAAAGATCAGAAGCCACGTGAGAAAATATTCTGTGACTGAAAGAGCAGCAGAGGCTTGGAACAAACTTCCAGCAGACGTGGTTGGTCAATCCACAGTCACTGAATTTAAACATGCCTGGGATAAACATAGATCCATCCTGAGATAAAATACAGGAAATGGTATAAGGGCAGACTAGATGGACCAGGAGGTCTTTTTCTGCCATCAATCTTCTATGTTTCTATAATTATTATTTTTTTAAAAAAATTAATGGCTTTTAAAAATAATAATAATAATGGTTTTAAAATCTAATCGTTAAAAAAAATAACGGTTTTTTAAAGTAATTCACGCAAAGCAGTTAGAAATTAAAACCGTTTCCCCCGAAAAATCCGATCTGAACCGGTGGCGTTGAGCAAAGGTGTACATTTTTTTCCCCTTCTTTTCCATTCTCCAGGCGGGAAGGTGTCGGGATTCGAATCCAGTGGGACAAGCAGAGCCGGGCTTCGTTCATCAACCGGTGGAACCCGTGGTCCAGCAACGTGCCCTATGCCACCTTTACGGAACACCCCATGGCCGACGCCGACGAGAAGATTGCGTCTCTGTGTCAGGTTCAGATATTAAAATAATCTAGGTTTATTTGTGTGGTTTTTTTTAAAAAAAGGAATTAAGAGCAGGGGTCTCCAACCTTGGCAACTTTAAGACTTGTGAACTTCAACTCCCAGAATTCTGGGAGTTGAATTTTGGTGGCAAAAAAAACTCGGGGCGGCTTACAACATATAAAAGCAGCATACATCGAGATATAATAATTAGGTTAAAATTAAGAATTACATTGAGAAAGAAACTAAAAGGCCTATTAACATGAACACCTACTCATTCAAACAAACGTACTATACATTCATTGGCCAGGGAGTAGAATCTAATAACCCCAGACTTGGTGGCATAGATGAGTCTTTAGACTCTTATGGAAGGCAAGGAGGGTGGGGGCAGTACGAATCTCCGCGGGGAGCTGATTCCAGAGGGCCAGGGGCCCCCACCGAGAAG
Source organism: Erythrolamprus reginae (assembly GCF_031021105.1). Classification (NCBI taxonomy): domain Eukaryota; kingdom Metazoa; phylum Chordata; class Lepidosauria; order Squamata; family Dipsadidae; genus Erythrolamprus; species Erythrolamprus reginae. Next base: position 18,046,739 of record NC_091957.1, on the reverse strand, counting down.
GCTCTTCCCCTAGGCCCCACCAAGTGACATTGTCTAGTTGACAGGACCCGGAGAAGGCCGACTTGGTGGGACCTGACCGGTCACTGGGATTCCGGTCACATTTCAAAGTGTTGGTTATGACCTATAAAGTCCTTCATGGCATCGGACCAGAATATCTCTGGGACCGCCTTCTGCTGCACGAATCCCACCGACCGGTTAAGTCCCACAGAGTTGGCTTTCTCCGGGTCCCGTCAACTAAGCAATGCCGTCTGGCGGGACCAAGGGGAAGAACCTTCTCTGTGGTGACCCCGACCCTCTGGAATCAACTCTCCCCAGAGATTAGGACTGCCCCCACCCACCTTGCCTTTCGTAAACTCCTGAAAACCCACCTATGTCGCCAGGCCTGGGGAAATTGATATACCTAGGCTGTTTCGCTTTACGTATGATTTGTTTGGATTGCATGATTGTTTTTAATAGGGGTTTTAAATAATGTTTTTAATATTGGATTTGTATAATTGTTTGTTGTGAGCCGCTCCGAGTCCTCGGAGAGGGGCAGCATACAAATCTAATTTATTATTATTATTATTATTATTATTATTATTATTATTATTATTATTATTATTTTATTCATCTTCGGGCCAGACAGACTTGTTAGCCTGCGGTGAGAGAGGAACGCTCCTAATTAAAAGAATCTTTGAGTTAAACTTCAAAGGGTTTATTGCGTTTGGGGAGCTGGGTCAGAACATCGGAGGTCCCAAATTTTCTTAGCGGGTCAAAATGCACTGCTCAAAAAAAAATAAAGGGGAACCCTCTAAGAACACATCCTAGATCTGAATGAATGAAATATTCTCATTGAATTATTTGTACTGTACAAAGTTGAATGTGCACAACAGCAGGTAGTGTTGCTTCCTAAGTGGACAGTTTGATTTACTTGGAGTTATATTGTGTTGTCTAAGGGTTCTCTTAATTTTTTCGAGCAGAGACTGCTTCAGTTGTAGCAAAACCAGTTCCCCAGCAATAGCACACCAAACCAGGCTTAAATCCACCAATCGTGCAGCCGGACATCCGCAGTTCGGAAGTCTGTCGCTTCCCCGATTTCTGAGATTTCTGCTGGGATGACGCAACAACCCTTCAGTGTCACCCCCCCCCTTTTTTTTCTTTTCCTTCCGCAGTTGGAAAACTTCCAAATCCAGCTAGTCCAAGCCGTCAAGAAGGCCCACAGGGAGTGTCCTCTCCCAGGGCGGGCCAACGGCGTCCTTCTCCTTGAGCGACCACTCCTGATCGAAACCTACGTGGGGCTCATGTCCTTCATCAACAACGAAGCCAAGCTGGGTTATTCCATGACCAGGGGGAAAATTGGATTCTGAAAAGCCCGCGGAGGTCACCGTTCAACCCCTCCTGGTCAATTTTACGTTAATTTTTTTTCCCCCAGATGGTCAAAAATCTCACCAAATCGCGATGAGAGGCGGTGGTAGAGAGCCGTTAACCATCACACCGGAACCACAATCTTTCTCCACCTTCCCTCCATGTGTCTCGGATATTTGTTACGTTTTCACGCATGCTCTGGAGTTTCCCCCCTCCCCGTGCAAACATTTTTATTTTGCGTTTCTTTCTTGCGGGTAGCTAATTTCTTTAGGTCATGTAAAGGGATATCTTGAGAGTCGCTAATTTTCTCCCCCCTGTGATTGAAAGGGATAGCTTGTCTGTTTAGCGTTACAACAAAATCTATTCCAGCGAGCAAGTCGACGCGGCGGGTTCTGTGGAATCCCACATAAAGGTGCTCGTTTCCTGAGAATTTTGCGCCGCACAAATTTCACACGTTCACAAACAAACCCTACAGATTTTGTGTTTCGCATCGAGCAAGGGAATTGAAAAAGGGAATTTTCAATCCAAAGCAGGGTAACTCAAAAAAACCCCTACCAAAGCAAGAATGTGTGGTTTTAGTTTGGATAGTCCCAATTTTCTCTCTTGGGTTTCAAATCCGCCTGGTGCTTTAACGTGGGTGAAACCCTAGAGGTGGAAACACTCAAAAAGGTGAAAACTAAAATTATATTGATTTAATCCAAGCCATAAATGCCTTCGGAACGCGGTTATAGAGTGGAGGAGTACTGCCACACGGGGAACAATCGTTTTAGAAGCATGGCATTTTGTTTTTTCGGTCTTTTCTCAGTTTTGATTTCTGCATTCCTTTAAACGGGTGTTTCTCAAAATGGGGACTTTTTAAGACATCTGGACTTCGACTCCCAGGATTCTCCAGCCAACATGGCCGACTGAGGGATCATGGGAGTCGAAGTCCAGACGTCTTAAAAAGTGGCCCAGCGGAGAAACGCTGCCTTAAAACTATCCAAAACTGAAAATTCTGCTTCCCATATACTGGTCCTCTTGATACCTCTTTGACATTCGGCGTTGTCTCTGTTAAAAGCGCACAAAAAGGTGGTTGCCGGGATGAAGCCGGATATATGTCCTTTTGTGTTATAAGTTGTGTATACTGAAGCTTAATAAAACGAGTCCATACGAATCGTACAAGCGTCAACCCACAATTCTTTTTCATCTGCCTTCGCTTCCGCGGTGTCCATAAAATGCTTTTATCAGCCTCAGAGATTAGGGGCCTGGCGGGAGGTTTTGCTGGCAATTGGTGGGCGCACTCACAAAATGGTTGCCAAGGCCAGGTTGGCCACAGTAATTAATTCCCAGTAACACTGGAGGTATTCAAGGCAGCGAGAACTGGGTTTCTCTTTGTTCCGATGTTTTCTTAATAGGGCTTTTTAAAAAAAGATGGGAGGGTTAGCGAGGCAGCCTTTAATCCGTGATTTCTTTTATAAGCCACGATTCAAGGTTTAGCGTCCTGGGAGGGTTTAATGTGTGAAAAGCTTTCTTTGCTACCTTTGAAAACCATTGCAAAATTTAGCAGCCCCTGGTTGGCACTGTCTCAGCCTCAAAGTCAGCGCTAAGAGAAGGTTAGATTGGGAGGGGAGACCATGCGGAAATCCTACAGCTTCAGCAAGCCGCTTCCATACTAGCCAAGATAACTATATAGATGGGCGCATGAATTTTACTCAAAAAGAGGAGGGCTTGTTTTCTCAATTTTTTCCTGCTTACCTATCTCTTCTCTCCCTTATTTCCTTCCTCCTTTTGCTCTTTCCTTCATTCTGTCACTATTCCATCCTCCCTCCTGTTTCCTTTCTTCCATACTCCTTCCTTTTTCCTCTTTCCCATCTCTTACTTTGCCTTCTCCATTTCCCTTCCCCTTTTTCCTTCCCTTCCTCATTTCCTCCTTTTCCTCTTCCTCCCTTTTCCTTTTTCCCATCCTTTTCCTTCCCTCCATTTTCCTTCCTTCCCTTTTCTTCCTCCTTCTTTTCCCTTCCTCCCTTTTTTTCCTTCCCTTCCTCCCTTCCCTTCCTCCCTTTTTCCTTCCCTCCCTCCCTTTTCTTCCTCCCTTTTTCCTTTCTCCCTTTCTCCTTTCCTTGCTCCCTTTCCTTCCTCCCTTTTTCCTTCCCTCCCTCCCTATTCTTGCTCCTTTTTCCTTCTTTTTCCTTTCTTCCTTTCTCCTTTCCTTGCTCCCTTTTCTTCCTCCCTTTCCTTCCTCCCTTTTTCCTTCCCTCCCTCCCTATTCTTGCTCCTTTTCCCTTCTTTTTCCTTTCTCCCTTTCTCCTTTCCTTGCTCCCTTTTCTTCCTCCATTTCCTTCCTGCCCTCCCCCTCTCCTTTTCCCTTCCCTCCCCTTTTATTACTCCCTCTATTTCCTTCCTTTCTTCCCTTCCCCTTTCTCCTTTTCTTTTTCTTCCCTCCCTCCCTCGTCATCTATTTTGTGGGAACTTGGCTTTTCACGGAACATCTACCCACTCATCCATTGCTTTATATCCTCCCCAGCATGCAAAACTGCCGCCTTCTCATTTCGACCACGCTTTTTTGTAACAAAAGACTTTTATTGAAACATTGGAGAAAGTGACAACGCAGGTTCGCATGCTGTACAATCTACATCCTTTTTTTAAAGTTTAAAAGCAAATTCAAAATCAGATCTCTGGCCTGTATGAGTTTTATGTACATATTTAAATTACGTATCTGTGTACTTGTGTGTGTGTCCCCCCCTAGACGAGTGAACAAATCGAGGGTGGCTCGCTTACGTTTTTGTCCGGATTTCGAAGACGTGAAAAGTTTTAAAAACAACGGACGATTCATTCTGCAATTAGCTTCGTTTTTGGTCCAGTTGTTTCGCTGCTTCTTCTCTTTCTAGGTAACACAGGCAGAAGTTGTCCTTGCTTAGAAGTATTAGGGAGTCCCCACTGAGGTGCCAGCAAAACGAAGTCACCTTAAAGTCACCTGCGAAGCAAAAAATACATATATTTTAAATGAAACTTTTTTGGGGGGGCGGCGATAATTTCCAGCGTTTCAGGTACAGCCTTTGAAACAGAGAAGAGGAAAAACACAGCATCTGCCAGTCCCCAAAGTACTTTTTTTTTTAAAAAAGGAACACCCCCCCCCCCCCACACACCAATATCATCAATCCATCAGCGTGGCTACAAAGTTTTTGCCTTTATCATTTTCATTTATCTCAATTTTCTCAATCTTTTAATGTAACTCTATTCTTACAGCTCACTTTAACTTATCTTCTATTAAAACATTTTTCTACTTGCTTTCTTTAATTTCATCTCTCTTTTAATCTATATTCCGTATTCATTCTCTACCCAATGATTAAAAGCGCTCCTATATTCTTGTAATACTCTTGATTCTTCTTCTCCTTTAATTGCTTTTAAGCTATTCATTTCTGCATATTCTAATATTTTCTTAACTTTCTCTCCCTTTGTGGGGATTTTTTTTCTTGCTTTCTACTTTGGGGCAAATACAATTCTAGCCTCAGTTATTACACAAATAATTAAATACATGTTTTCTTTATTCACGTGCAACTAAACCGCAGTGGGGTCTCTCTATGTTTTCAACTTTTTCCATTTTAATTCCAGTACAAAATAAATGCCAGAATTATCACAATGTATGCATTTTTATTATTATTATTATTATTATTATTATTATTATTATTATTATTATCAGCAATACAACACAGCAAACAAGATCACTATGCTGGATTTTATATTTCATCACCAGTCGGGCACTTCCCAAGCACATTATTATTTTATTTTTATTATTATCATTATTACTATTATTATTATTACCTCAGGGACCGCCTTCTGCTGCACGAATCCCAGCGACCAGTCAGGTCCCACAGAGTGGGCCTTCTCTGGGTCCCGTCAACCAAACAATGTCGCTTGGCGGGACCCAGAGGAAGAGCCTTCTCTGTGGCGGCCCCAGCCCTCTGGAACCAACTCCTCCCAGAGATTAGAATTGCCCCCACCCTCCTTGCCTTTCGAAAGTTGCTTAAAACCCACCTCTGCCGCCAGGCATGGGAGAACTGAGATATACTTTCCCCCTAGGCCTTTACAATTTTATGCATGGTATGTCTGTATGTATGATTGGTTTTTATATAATGGGCTTTTAACTGTTTTTAGTATTGGATTTTGTTTTATATTGTTTTGTTGCTGTTGTTAGCCGCCCCGAGTCTGCGGAGAGGGACGGCATACAAATCCAATCAATCAATAAATAAATAAACAAACAAACAAACAAACAAATAATTTTTTATTATTATTACCTTCCATCGGTATCTGCACGGAGGTACATCCTGCGGAAGACCAGAGATAGACTTTTGTGCTGCCAGTACACAAAGCAAGCCGAGATTGTTTGGGGTCCCACTGGAAATGGTGGACGGGACCCAAATGTTCCAGGACACCGCAAAGTTTCATCTTCTGAACATCCCAGATCCAGACCGTGTTTGGAATGCCGTCTGTTAAAAACACACACACCAAGCCATTAAAAGAAATGCATCCTAACACACAGCTAAACGTATTAACGGGGTTCTTAACCACGTAGGACGTTGAACTGGACTCAAAAAAATTCAGAAAGCCCTTCATGGCACCGGACCAGATTATCTCAGGGACCGCCTTCTGCTACACGAATCCCAGCGACCAGTTAGGTCCTACAGAGTGGGTCTTCTCCGGGTCCCGTCAACTAAAGAATGCCGCTTGGCGGGACCCAGGGGAAGAGCCTTCTCTGTGGCGGCCCCGGCCCTCTGTAACCAACTCCCCCCCATAGATTAGAATTGCCCCCACCCTCCTTGCCTTATGTAAGCTGCTTAAAACCCACCTCTGCCGCCAGGCATGGGGGAATTGAGATACTCTTTCCCCCTAGGCCTTTACAATTTTATGCATGGTATGTCTGTATGTATGTTTGGTTTTTATAATAATGGGCTTTTAACTGTTTTTAGTATTGGATTATTATTATATGCTGTTTTATTATTGCTGTTAGCCGCCCCGATTCTCCGGAGAGGGGCGGCATACAAATCCAATAAATAAATAATTTTTTTCATTACAACAATTGGCTTAGTGACCAAAGTTAAAACAGCGCTGAAAACAAAAAAAAATGCATCCCAAGTAGGATGAACTTTTTAAGAAGATGCTGGGTAACCATCTGTCTGAAATAGTGTAGGGTTTGCAGCCTAAAGCAGGGGGTTGGACTAGAAGACCTCCAAGGTCCTTTCTGTTGATATTATTATTAAGGCTCAGTTGTAAAACTTGGGATGTGAAGGGAAAGTTGGTTCTCAGCTTGCCTCCTGAAAAAATACGCACCGTTTTTGGTTGCCAGGAAACTGTTATCCGAACTGAACGCCAACATTGCGACGCCAATCCTAGGATTGGCTCGGTCTGTCGGAGGCTTGACGTGGTGCAAAGAAACGGGGGCTTGGAAAACTTCATCTGAAATCGAAACAAAAGCAAGATTTACTTACTACCCCGCTTGTTTGAACTCATTTCTCACTAGACACACTAAGAAACCCAGTTTGATGCAGGGGTTCCTTGACTTATGACTGCTATTCAGCACAAGCGCCTGGGGAATCCTGGGAGTTGAAGTCCGCACGTCTGAACTCCCAAGTGCAATGGATCCTCTGCTTCTCGCCAAGGCAAACACAACACCATGCTACCTGAACGTACATTTTGTCTTTCGGCTGAAGAGCGCGCTGGCCATCCTTTTGCTGGGTGGGAAGGTCAACTTTTCTAAGTCCACTGCTGGGGTTTTCTCTACTTCCTTGTAGACCACCTAGACAGGGAGTCAAGATTGCGTTGGGGGGTCATTCACAAAAGTGCAGCGTGAAACCAATATGGACTTTACAGAATAACAAAGCTGGAAGGGACCTCGAGGGTCTTCTAGTCCAGTGTTTTTCAACCAGTGTGCCGCGGCACACTAGTGTGCCATGAGACATGGTCAGGTGTGCCGCGAAGCTCAGAGAGAGAAAGAAAGCAAGAGAGAAAGAAAGCAAGAGAGAGAGAGAAAGAAAGCAAGAGAGAGAAAGAGCGAGAGAAAGAACAAGAGAGAGAAAGAACAAGAGAGAGAGAAAGAAAGCAATAGAGAGAGAGAAAGAGGGAGGGAAGGAGAGAGAGAGAAAGACATAGAGGGAGGGAGGGAGGGAGAGAGTAAGCAAAAAAGAGGAAGGAAGAGAAAGAAAGAGGGATGGAGAGAAAAAGAAGGAAGGGAAAGAAAGAGGGTGGGAGAGAGAAATAGAGCGAAAGAGAGGAAAAGATATTTTTTTTTGTCCAAACTTTTTTTAGCTCCCACCCTCCCCCCGCTCAATGTGCCCCAGGGTTTTGTAAATGTAAAAAATGTGCCGCGGCTCAAAAAAGGTTGAAAATCACTGTTCTAGTCCAACCCCCTACTTGAGCAAAAACCCTACAGCCTCTCAGACAAATGTCCAGTCTTTTGAAAACTTCCAGTGGTGGAGCAGCCACAACGTCTGGTGGCAAGCCGTTCCACTGGTTAAAACTCACAAAATGGCAGACCTGGGGGCAGTGAATGTTAATACCTAGTCAGGGCCGAACTGATTGACTTGGTATGCATCTGTGTTTAACATAGAAACATAGAAGACTGACAGCAGAAACAGACCTCCTGGTCCATCTAGTCGATCCTTATACTATTTCCTGTATTTTATCTTAGGATGGATCTATGTTTATCCCAGGCATGTTTCAATTCAGTTAACTGTGGATTTCCCAACCACGTCTGCTGGAAGTTTGTTCCAAGCATCTACTCTTTCAGTCAAATATTTTCTCACGTTGCTTCTGATCTTTCCCCCAACTGACCTCAGACTGTGCCCACTTGTTCTTGTGTTCACTTTCCTATTAAAAACACTTCCCTCCTGAATCTTATTTAACCCTTTCACATATTGAAATGTTTCGATCCTGTCCCCCATTTCCCTTCTGTCCTCCAGACTCGACAGATGGAGTTCATGAAGTCTTTCCTGATAAGTCTGATGCTGAAGACCGTCCACCATTTTTGTAGCCCGTCTTTCAGCCCGTTCAATTTTATCCATCTCTTTTTGTAGGTGAGATCTCCAGAACTGGACACAGTATTATTCCAAATGGGGTCTCACCAGCGCTCTATACAGCGGGATCACAATCTCCCTTTTCCTGCTTGTTATACCTCTAGCTATGCAGCCAAGCATCCTATTCACTTTCCCTACCGCCTGACCGCACTGTTTACCCATTTTGAGACGGTCAGAAATCATGACCCCTAAATCCTTCTTTTCTGAAATTTTTGCTAACACAGAACTGCCAATACAATACTCAGGTTGAGGATTCCTTTTCCCCAAGTGCATTCTTTTACATTTGGAAACATTCAACTGCAGTTTCCATTGCTTTGACCACTTGTCTAGTAAAGCTAAATCACTTGCCATATTACAGACGCCTCCAGTTTGATTGGATAGTTTGCTAGAGTTTTTATAATGTTTTTTTTTACTGATTTTATTATTTAATATTTGACTTTTTGTATCACTGTATTGCATTATTTATTGTTGTAAACTGACTTGAATCTCAAGGAATTTGGTGGCATAGAATTCAAATAAATTAAATTAAATTAAAATGGGACTTTAACAAATGTCTCACTTAGCAACATCAACCCCAGGTTTTGTTGTGCTCGTTAAAGTCTTACCTCCCCTAAACCTGGAATAAATCAAGATGCTTCTCACCGTTTTGGGATTAGTGACATTGACCGGGTGGTCAAATTCCGTGATCTTCGTCCAAGTTACATGGTTTAAGATCCGTACCTGGTTAAAAGAAGGGAGAAAAAAGGCATATTGGGAGGGACAACCCAACCCATATTAAAAAAGAAAAAAATTAAACGTGGCCTAGCATTTCAGATAAAACTCAAAAAAAAAAATATAGCCTTAAATATATACAGTAGATACATAGAAAGACGGTAGATGTAGATATAAATACAGATTCAGATATATACGTAGATAAAATCCCGCAACACGTTAGAGATGACCAGATATACAAATATGATAAATAAATGAACAAGGTCTTTTCAAAAGCATTATACCTTTGGTTGCGTTGATATATTTTTCTGACTTTTAAAAACATTTTTACCAGTTTATCGCTTAAAAACAATTTTCAGTTCAATTGAAAGAATTGAATACAATGTTGTGCTTTTATGTTGCGTTTTATTTTTGTAACCCGTTTGGAGTCGTTGTGCATTAGTGGCTATATAATTTTTTAAAATAAATAAAATGGATAAGTTTAACACACAACCCTCCCCCAAACCCCACGTGTTCACCAGCTGCGCAATGGGAGATGGGCAGATATGTCATTTATCTTCCCTATTGCTTTGCAAAAGTGAGCACACATGTCTTCTGCGCTTTATTTAATTTAATTTATCTATTTTATAAGATTTTAGGCCGCCCTTCTCATAGCTTCTTTACTCGCACGCATGCCTTCTGTGCATGTGCCCGGCCTCGAAAACATGGCTATAGAGGACGGCATTACATCCGCGTGAGTGGGTGGGCCCAACTGCAGTAGCTGCTACTGGTTAACCCGAAGCGGTCGGAACCAGCTGAATATCACCTCGGGAAATGGGGGGGGGGGTTGGAGGGGGCGGGCAGCTTTGGCCAAACTCACTTTCCCGTCGTAGCTGCCGATGGCCAAGAACTGACTGCTTGGGCTCCATCTGAGAGATTTCACGCCCAACGACCATTCGTAAGCGCTGTAGGTCGAGAGCAGGCGTCCGTCGAGGGAGAAAAGCAGCACTTTGTACTGAAGGGGAAAAAAGAAATAATTTGTCCAAAATGGTATAGGCCAGGGTTTCCAACTATTCTATTTTATTCTAATTTTTCTTCTATTCTAATTCTATTCTTATTCAATTCTAATTCTATTCTATTCTTATTCAAATTCTATTTCTATTCTATTCTTGTTCTAATTCTATTTTGTTTCTTATTCTGTTCTAATTCTATTATATTCTATTCTTAATCTAGTTCTTTTTATTCTATTCTATTCTTATTCTTATCTACTTCTATTTATCTATTCTATTCTTATTCTATTCAATTCTAATTCTATTCTAATTACCGTATGTTATTCCATTCCATTTTCCCCGTTTTCTTTTCTATTCAAACCCACCATCTAAGATGGTAAGCTAAGATAAGCAACTAAGATTATTAAAGGCCTAGAGACTAAGACATACAATATTCTATTCTATAATAAGAATATTCTATTCTTATTATTATCTAATTCTATTCTTATTATTATCTGCTTCTATTCTATTCATCCATTCTCTCTTCTCTTCTTCCTATTCTATTCTATTCTTATTATCTACTTCTATTCTATTCTATTCTAATTCTATTATTCCATTTTCTTCTTATTTTTTTCTTTTCTATTCAAACCCACCGTCTAAGATGACAAACTAAAGATAAGATTATTAAAAGGACTGGAGACTAAGACATAAGGGTTTTAAATTGCATTTTAAAATTGGGTTTGTACACCGTTTATGTTATTGTGAGCCGCCCCGAGTCCTCGGAGAGGGGCAGCATAGCAAATCTAATAAATTATTATTATAATTATTATATTATACAAAGAACAGTTGCAGGAATTGAGTATGGCTACTCTAGTGTGTGTGTGTGTGACATGAGAGCAGTATTCCAGGATTTGAGAGGCTGCCACAAAGAGCAGGGGGTCAATTTATTTTCCAAAGCCCCACAAAGGCAGGACAAGAAACAACAAATGGAAACGGATACAAGGAGACAAGCAACCTTGAATTCAGGAGAAACTTCCTAACAGTTAAACCGGTGGAACCAATTGCCACCAGAAACTGTGGGTGCTCCAGAGACCGGCCTTTGCTCACCTCGAGGCAGCTATCCCACACGGCCAAAACGCAGCCATTTGGGGCCCAGTCGATTCCTGCAGCATCCTGGGTGTCGATTTCAAATGCTTTGAAAAACGAAAGAGAGGGAAATAATTGAAAACTAACCCGGCATCTGAGATGATGCAAGTCGAAATCTCACCTGGCACAGAAGAACCTCAGGTGAGATTAGAACCGGTGCCTTTTTCTCTCTCTTTTTTTTGTAAATTTATTATTTTTAACAATTTTATATTACACACAACATATAACAGTGCATAGTGAAATGTGCCCACCACCCAGACATATACACATTCCCCACCACCAAATCGGGCGTATTTCTTGTATAGTTTAAGTTTAAGTTTAATCAGATTTGTATGCCGCCCCTCTCCGCGGACTCGGGGCGGCTCACAGCAATAACAATACAATGTAAGACAAATCCAATATTTAAATTAATTTAAAAAACACCAAAAGTTAAAAACCAATCATACACACTAGCGTACCATGCATAAATTTTAAAGCCTAGGGGGAAGGAACATGTCAATTCCCCCATGCCTGACGACAGAGGTGGGTTTTAAGGAGCTTACGAAAGGCTAGGAGGGTGGGGGCAACTCTGATATCTGGGGGGAGTTGGTTCCAAAGGGTCGGGGCCACCACAGAGAAGGCTCTTCCCCTGGGTCCTGCCAACCGACATTGTTTAGTTGACGGGACCCGGAGAAGGCCAACTCTGTGGGACCTAACTGGTCGCTGGGATTCGTGCGGCAGAAGGCGGTCCCGGAGATATTCTGGTCCAGTGCCATGAAGGGCTTTATAGGTCATAACCAACACTTTGAATTGTGACCGGAAACTGATCGGCAACCAATGCAGACTGCGGAGTGTTGGTGTGACATGGGCAAATTTAGGAAAGCCCATGATAGCTCTCGCAGCTGCATTCTGCACGATCTGAAGTTTCCGAACACTTTTCAAAGGTAGCCCCATGTAGAGAGCGTTACAGTAGTCGAGCCTCGAGGTGATGAGAGCATGAGTGACTGTGAGCAGTGACCTTGGGAGGCAAAACCCATAGTCTTGGGTATATAGTCTTGACTCAAGAGCAGTATATCTATTTACATATTGTAGAGTGATTCCAATTTATTTCTTGTAGCTTGGTCTCGGATTCTGCTCGTCATATATCGTCTTACCTTCTCCCACCGTCCCATCAGTTGTCCCAACTCAGTTTCATTATCCAAATTTATCCTTTTATCCGTAATTTCAAATTGAATATGGTCCACCATGTACCTATACCAATTTTGCATTGTCCATTTTGTCGCATCCTTCCAACCCAAAACTATTACTGCCTGAGCGCTTTCTATTACTGCTTTTTTTATTTCTCTAAATTCTCCCATCGCATTGCTTTTAACTAGTACTGCCATTTCCTTAGTGATTGTCCATTGTATATTTAGCATTCTATTGATATCCTCTTTCACTTTTTGCCAAAATTCCTGCACTATCGGGCATTCCCAAAACATATGCATAAACACTCCTTTGTCTTGACACCCGTGCCAACAATTCCCCCTGACATTCTGCTGAAAGTGTGCGAGTTGAACGGGAGTAAAATACCACTTATGTAATATTTTCCTTCTCATTTCCCTAATTCTTGTATTTTTAATTTTCCTTATATTTTCTAGCTCTTGTACCTCTACTTGTATCTCATTTTGCCACCATTTAGTCAATCCTTCAATCGTGTCCCCGTCTGACTGCACTAGCAATTTATATATATTGGTTGCTTGCGCCTTTATACCCTCACTTTTTTCTCTTATTATTTTCTCTAACCCTGTCTCCTCCCTCCATAGTACTTCTTTATTCTCCCTTTCATTAAGATATTTACATATTGCATTTATTTGTAGCCACCTTCCCTTACCTAACCACCATTCTATACGATTTCTACCTGGCCTGCCATCCTTCTCATATAACTCCAGTGCCTTTTTCTCAACTCAACCTACTTCCCAGCCTAGAGGAGAAATTAACAAAGCAGGCTGGGAATCCCGCAAACCATCCTCAAGGAGGGGGCCACGAAGCCCAGAAAATGGGGATTTCCTACCCTTAAAAGCTGCCAGTCGCTGCAGACAAAGAGGCTGATGTAATCTTTGCAGTCCCTTCGTTCCACCAGGGCCAGGTAGCGCCCGTCTTTCGTGAAAGCCAGGCCTGCAAAATAATAAAATTAAAAATTAAAAATTAAAAAAATTAAAAAGTAAAGAAAATAAAGGAGGAGGTTGAGAAAGACCAAGCTCAACAGGATAAAACCATCACACAAGATACCGGACTGGACTTCAACTCCCAGAATTCTTAGCGCAACCTGCATGGACAAATTCCAAGTGTATCACATCTGTCTACAGATGCTTTAAGGGTCTTTACGCAGGATTGTGTTGAGAAGGTGGAACACAACACAGCTTCCTTGGGGCAATGGCAATGCCAGAGTTCCACAGTAACACCAAGTCTACCTGTTAGTGGGGTAGTGCAGAAAACCCACGTAAGTTGATTTTTTTAAAAAAACCAAATAAATCTCAATTTATTTCACTTCACTCACCCTGCTGACACGCTTTGGGGTATTTGATGTAGGACACCGATTTTGTACACAAGGACCAGACGGTGATACGCAGCTGTTAAAAAAAGAAAAGACAATTTTTTATCTGGTTGTACATATTTTAACAGCGGCCAGGATAGTTTATGCACAAAACTGGAAAGGGGAAAATGTTCCCCAAAAAGAAGATGTAGTTAAAAAAAATATTGGATTGTGCAGAGATGGATATGATGACAAGAAGGCTGAATGATCAAGAAGAATCTGAATTTTATATTATCTGGAATAACGTTTATACATGGATAGACAAAAATAAAATTAAAATTAAGGTTACGAAAATTGCATGAATATATCAAAATGTTATTGGAATTTTTTTGTTGGTTTTTCTTTTTTATTAACTTAACCCTATGTTTATTAGAATATGTAAACAAAATTCTTCTTTTCACTTAAAATACTATGTTTACTTAACGACTTAAGAATTTATTCTTTTTTCTGTATTAAAAATTGACTTCAAGAAGAGAGGGTTAATTGTAACCCCTACTATGTGTTTAAATGTTTGTGAGTTTGTATGTCCTTTTATGGAAAATTAATAAAGTATTTAAAAAGAAAAGAAAAGACACGGCAACAATAAATTTAATTTTGCGGAAGTGATGAAGCAGAAGTCTCCTAGAGACTTTCCCCCTTCCTGGCCCTCCCTCCACTCGACTCTTCGAACCGGCCTTTATTTTTATATGTTTTCATCAGCCACGTTAATGATAACTTGATTTTTTTTTAAAAAAAAAAACTCCTATTTTTTTTAATAGAGATCAAACACACTGTTAATGATTTTACAGTAGGACATTTTTGGGGGGAAGAAAATGGGGGGGGGAAATGTGTGTGTAAATATGTGTGCATCAATAGTAGGTTGCTACTGGTATAGGCTACACCATAATTCTGCTTCCCCGGCATGTGCCCGAGCAAGATTTTGCTTCTGCGCACGTGCAGAAGCAAAATCTCGCTCGGACGCATGCCGGGACAAAGGTTCCCTGCGAAGCACACCGGTAGCGGCACTAAGTAACAACCCCCGCCTGGCGTGCATATACATATCCATGTCCATACATACACACACCATTGTCATCTTTTAATGATCCCATAATCCCTTGCAACGGGGCGGAGTCTGGGCAACTGAACGGATTGGAGTGTTTACTGGCCCACTGCTGTTCCCTGTCGCCAATGCAGAGTTTTGTTCGGCAGTTAAATTCTCATTGTGCCCAAAGAGAGAAAGAAAAATAGCAGCTTGTACCCAAGATCAAACTCATAACTTCTTGAGTTATGGCCACAACACTCACTCACTCACTCACTCACACACACACACACAAACTCTACAAGCATTTGTTTAGTGACCGAAGTTACAACAGCGTGGAAAAAAATGGACATGATCATTTTCCACTCAACCGCTGCAACATCGACGTTGACACGTCAACAAAATTTAGACGCCCAGCAACTGGTCCGTATTAATGACGGCGTGCAGCGTCCCAGTGTGTGTGTCTGTGTGTGTGTGTGTTTTTGTGCAATCCCCTTTAACGACTTTCTGGCAAGCAAACTCGAGAGGGAAGAGAGGTTTCCTCCACAGCCGCACCGCTAACTGAACGGCGGCGATTGGCTTAACAACTGCGGCACAGAAGGTCGTAAAAACGAAGTGAGGGCCCCCTTATCGACGGGGTCTCGCTTAGCCGCAGAAGTGTCAGACCCAGCGGCCGGTCATAAGTGCGAGAACAGCCTGTAAAAGCGTCATTCACTGGAAGGATCCAACTAGTTTGATCTGCTTTCTGATTTTTTTCAAAACAGAGGAAGGGGGGGGGGACTTCTTTCCGCCCCCACATACAAACTAACATTGCTGGATTAACGCACACACGGCCGGCCTCCCGTCTCCGTGATCGGGTGTCTAGCGCAGCTGCTCCTTGGGAGGAAAACAGCAAGTTGCTGAAATGCCGACAAGAGAAGCAGCTGAGAAACAGCCTCTAGACGGAGCTGCTCCAGGAGGAGAGGAGGGGTCGAGGGGTCGTACCCCGTTTCTGACAACACCGGGCAGGTGGCGAGGCAGCCCCCCCACTCCTCCATCCCACGGAAAGCCCACGCTCCCACCGCCTGGCCTTCCTGATGGATCTCCACTCTTAGCCCAGACTGGGAGGGGTTCAAATTATTTTAGATGGGGGCGTCTGTTAGCACGGGAATCTTGTGGGGGGATTTGGGGGGGGGGGGGGTGGAGAACATTTTTGGACTGAAACAAAAGAGAGGAAAGAGAGGGAGGGAGGGAGGGAAGGAAAGAGACACGAGAATGGATGGATGGATGGATGGATGATAGAGTAGATGATAGATTAGATAGAATGGATGGATGGATGAACAGACAGAGGGAGACAGATGGGTAAGTAAATATGTGGATAGATAGATAATGGATGACAGATGATAGATACAGATATATCTGATGATAAATAGATGATAGATAGATAGATAGATAGATAGAGAGAGAGAGAGAGAGAGAGAGAGAGAGAGAGAGAGAGAGAGAGAGAGAGAGAGAGGCAGGCAGGCAGGCAGGTAGATAACAGACAGACAGAAGGTAGGTAAGTAGGTAGATGATGGATGGATGGACAGATGATATGAAAGATGATAGAGAAAGACAAATGATAGTGATAATAGCTACGATGGATGGATGGAAGGAAGGAAGGGAGAAAGAAAAAAAAAGAGAGAGAGAGAGAGAGAAAGAAAGAAAGAAAGAAAGAAAGAAAGAAAGAAAGAAAGAAAGAAAGAAAGAAAGAAAGAAAGGACAATTTATTCTCCAAAGCACCAGAAAGCAGAACTCAAAAGAAATGGATGGAAACCGATCAAGGAGAGATTCAACCTAGAAACAAGGAGAAATTTCCTCACAGGGAGAACAATTAACCAGTGGAAAAGCTTGCCACCAGAAACTGTGGGTACTTCAAGACTGGAAATTTGTTGGATGTTGGATAACTATTTGTCTGGTCTACGGTTCCCTGCCTGAGCAGGGGGTTGGACTAGAAGACCTCCAAGGTCCCTTCTGACTCTATTATTCTATGTACCATGAACCTCCTGCAACTTTGCCCCTTTTAAACGTTTGTCCTTCGGTTTTTCCCAAGAAAATATTATCTCCATCTTTCATTTTTCGCAAAAACACACGACAAGCATGAGGATCAGAAGAAAAGTCTAAATTCACATGTTATTTCCTTCTCTCTCTCTCCTCTCTCTCTCACACACACAAACACACACACAGCCCTGAATGGCTGCGAAGGCTTTGCGAGACCCCATTTTTTGCACACACAAAAAGACCTTTTAAATGCGGTTTAGGGCAGCGAGTTACGACAAGTCCTGATGGGAGATTGGTGGCAAACATCAAATTTTCACCTGAGCTGGAAGCTGCAAGGGCCGATTTGATTCCTCTGTCAGGCAGCCACGGACTCCACGTGGCTTCCAAGCACGATTAGTGCCTTTGATTTCTGTGTTGTGGCTCCATCTAAGCCACTAGGCCGCAAACCACAACAAGAAACCATGATGGCTTATTTCAGGGCCCCGGCTTATCCATGAGTGTTCAAGATGTTAAAATGGGCACTAGTGGAGACATGCCACTGAAGCCACACAACTGTGCTCACAACCACAGAAAGAAAATTTGTGAGTTTTGTTCCGTTTTACGATTTTCCTCACCATGTTTTTTTTCAATCTTACATTTTTTACATACATACAAAAAAATACATCAAGCGAAAACAATCACAAAAATAACTAACCACTTTTGCAGTGATAATACTTTTATATTATTAAATGGTATTTAAATAATCTAATACTTTTACATTATTAAATAGTATTTTTAATAGTATCAAAAAGCATTTCAAAATACATTTAGAAATAGTTGCTTCAAAGTATTTCTAAATCTATTTCCAAAGATACCACATTCTTGTTTTTATTCTGATTTTTTAAATATAAAAATATAATCTTTATTGAAGATAAGTAGGGAAGGGATACATAAAATAAAAGGATTATACAAGTACCTATACAAATGCATATGAATTTTAAGTACAGTGGGACCTCTACTTACGAACTTAATTCGTTCTGTGGCCAGGTTTTAAGTAGAAATGTTTGTAAGAAGAAGCAATTTTTCCCATAGGAATCAATGTAAAAGTAAATAATGCATGCGATTGGGGAAACCACAGGGAGGGTGGAGGCCCTGTTTCCTCCCAGGAGATTCCTAGAGAGGCTCCACGGAGTCTTCCCCCTGTCTTTTCCAGCCCTGTTTCCTCCAGGAGATTCCTAGAGAGGGCCCACGGAGGCTTCTCCCCGCCTTTTCCGGCCCTGTTTCCTCCCAGGAGATTCCTAGAGAGGCCCCACAGAGCCTTCTCCCCGCCTTTTCCAGCCCCGTTTCCTCCTGTGTTTTCCCCAATTGCACGCATTATTTGCTTTTACACGGATTCCTATGGGAAAAATGGCTTCTTCTTACAAACTTTTCTACTTAAGAACCTGGTCACGGAACGAATTAAGTTTGTAAGCAGAGGTACCAATGTATTTAGAAGTCAAGAACTACCTGCCAATATAGACGTGGGTTTTTTTTTTGTGACACCACCTGAGAGACACAGGGGCCTTGCTTCTTTGCAAAAACCCTCATCCTCTCCTGTCAGGCTCTTGGGATCCGGGGTGTCCGTCCAGCCACCAGTTCAAATCCCGCCTTATCCCAGCCAGCTGTCAGCCGAAGTTATTATAGCCCCTTGTTTACAGGAGTCAGTCTACCCACGCGGCAGAGCAGCTGGCTGGAGGCGAGCCCACTGGGGTCAACTCCAGGGTTCCAGCCTGAGAAGAAATATTTTTCCCCCTCCGCCCCCGTCCCCATCTGCCACTGGGGAGACAGACCCCCAAAGACTCTGGGAAGAGGGCAGAGAAAAACAACAGAGGATTAGGGGACTGGAGGATAAAACATGCAAAGAATGGTTGCAGGAATTGGGGAGGCCTACCTTCCTTCCTTTTTCTATTTTCCTTCCTTTCCTGTCCCTCCTTCCATCCATCCATCTCACCTATCCATCCCCCCCTTCCTTCCCTCCTTCCTTCCTTATTTCTTTTTATACTCTTCTTCCTTCCCTGTCCCTCCTTCCATCCATCCATCTCACCTATCATCTCCCCCCTTCCTTCCTTTTTCTACTCTCCTTCCTTCCCTGTCCCTCCTTCCATCCATCCATCTCACCTATCATCTCCCCCCTTCCTTCCTTCCTCCCTCCCTCCCTCCCTCCCTCCCTCTCTTCTTATTTATTTACATGTATCCCCATAGGGATCGTAACACACTTTAAACCTGTACCTCAATATAAACCCAAAACAGAATTGAAAATGCAAAAATAAAACTCGAAAGCCCGCCACTATTGTTTGCTTTGTCCATTTTAATTTTATTTTTTAAAAAAATAAAACATGTTTAGAGGTTCCGGAAGACTTAAAATCATTTTTAATGAGCTTTGGAAACAGGGGAGAGATGCTCCATTCCCCGAAGACCAAATTTGGCAGCTTTCCGTAATTAACTTTAGGGAATGTATTTCCTACAACTCCCCCAACCCAACCCACACCAGCCACCCCCTCCCCAAACCTAGATAGCCACATTCAGCTGTTCCTCTTTCTCTCTTTTTTTTAAAAAGAGAAGAAACACGACAAGCTATTTAGGGGGCTCGGAGGCGGCCAGGAGCCGCAGAGCTTTTGGGAAAGCAGACCACCCCCCTCCCCAGATTTTGCGCACTCACGTGGAACTCGGTGGTGTTCAGGATGTGACGCCCGTCGGGACTCCACGTCGAGCCCACCAACCCGGCCGAGCCTTCGTCAATTTTGCAGTGCCACTCGGGCTGTTCCAAGGACCAGACCTTAAAGGAAGGCAAAGGACGGTAGTCAAGCTCAGCGGAGGCAAAACACCTAATGATGTGTTAATAATCCTGCTCTGGGAAAGGGGGTCAGGCTAGAGGACCTCTGAGGTTCCCTCCAGGCCTAGGATTGTATGGGTGGTGTTTTTTTTCGGTCTGCAGCCAAGGAATATTCACAGCGATCATGAAGGATTGTTACTGGACCCCGCTACAAAAGTAAGTTAGTTCCTTCCTTCCTTCCTCTTTCTTTCTTTCCTTTCTTTTTCCTCTACCTTTTTTGTTTTCTCTCCTTCCTTCCTCTTTCCTTCCTTCTTTTCTCTTCCTTTTTTCTTTTTCCTTTCCTTTCTTTCCTTCCATCTTTTCTTCCTTCTTCTTTCTCTTTTTCTTTCCTTTCTTTTTTCTTTACCCTTCCTTCCTTTCTTTTTCTCTTTCTCTTTCTACCTTTTCCTTTCTTTCCTTTTTTTTTCTTTTTCCTCTATCTTTTTGTTCTCTTCTTCCCTTCCTTCCTTTCTTTTTTTCTTTCTTTTTCTTTCTTTCTTTCTTTCCTTCCTCTTTCTTTCCTTTCTTTTTTCTTTCTTTCTTTCTTTATCCTTCCTTCCTCTCTTTCTTTCTTTCCTTCCTTCCTTTTCTTTCTGTCTCGTTTCCACTTCCACCTCTTTCCACCAGAGGGCGCTAGCTCTCTTTTCTTCTTGAAATCGACTGCAAAAAATCGATTTTCCCCTTTTATCTCTGCTTCCCAATGCAAGATTTATTTTTATTTAATTTTTTAAAATATAATCCAACATAACCTACCTGGACAATCCCACGTTTATACATGGCGCAAAAAATAAATAGGGAATCGGAAGACCACTCAATGTGCTGGATTTGATCCAGGCAGGTAAACAGCTGCAAAATCTGAAGAGTCTCAACATCTCGTATCACCAAACGGTATTGTACCCCGGAAGCCTGAAAATTATAATTTTAAACACAGTTTAATCATGAATTGCCATTAAGACAGATGCCCGACGTTATTTTAAAATCAGAGGTGAAATCCAGAAGGTTCTGAAAGGTTTTGGAGAACTGCTAGCGGAAATTTAGAGTAGTTCGGAGAACCGGTAAATATCACAAAGTCCCAGAGTGGGGAGGGAATGGAGATTTTGCAGTACTGTATCTTCCCCCCTGGAGTGGGGAGGGAATGGGGATTTTGCAGTATCTTCCCCCCTGGAGTGGGGAGGGAATGGAGATTTTGCAGTATCCTTCCCCTGGAATGGGGATTTTGCAGTATACTTACTTACTTACTTACTTACTTACTTACTTACTTACTTACTTACTTACTTACTTACTTACTTACTTACTTACTTACTTACTTATTAGATTTGTATGCCGCCCCTCTCTGTAGACTCGGGGCGGCTAACAACAGTAATAAACAGCATATAACAAATCTAATGTTTAAAATACTTTAAAAACCCTTATTTAAAACCAAACATACACACAAACAAACATACCATGCATAAATTGTATAGGCCTAGGGGGAAAAGGGTAGTTCAGTTCCCCCAAGCCTGACAACAGAGGTGGGTTTTAAGGAGCTTACGAAAGGCAAGGAGGGTGGGGGCAATTCTGATCTCCGGGGGGAGCTGGTTCCAGAGGGTCGGGGCCGCCACAGAGAAGGCTCTACCCCTGGGTCCCGCCAAACAACATTGTTTAGTTGACGGGACCCAAAGAAGACCAACTCTGTGGGACCTAACCGGTCACTGGGATTCGTGTGGCAGAAGGCGGACCCGGATGTATTCTGGTCCGATGCCATGAAGGGCTTTATAGGTCATAACCAACACTTTGAATTGTGACCGGAAACTGATCGGCAACCAATGCAGACTGCGGAGTGTTGGTGTAACATGGGCATACCTGGGGAAGCCCATGATTGCTCTCGCAGCTGCATTCTGCACGATCTGAAATTTCCGAACACTTTTCAAAGGTAGCCCCAAAGGTAGCCTCCATTCCTTCCCTTGGAGTGGGGAGGGAATGGAGGTTTTGCAGTATCCTTCCCCCTGGAGTTGGGAAGAAATGGAGATTTTGCAGTATCCTTCCCCCTGGAGTGGGGAAGAAATGGAGATTTTGCAGTATCCTTCCCCTGGAATGGGGAAGAAATGGAGATTTTGCAGTATCCTTCCCCTGGAATGGGGAAGAAATGGAGATTTTGCAGTATCCTTCCCCCTGGAGTGGGGAGGGAATGGAGATTTTGCAGTATCCTTCCCCCTTGAGTGGGGAAGAAATGGAGATTTTGCAGTATCCTTCCCCCTGGAGTGGGGAAGAAATGGAGATTTTGCAGTATCCTTCCCCCTGGAGTGGGGAAGAAATGGAGATTTTGCAGTATCCTTCCCCTGGAATGGGGAAGAAATGGAGATTTTGCAGTATCCTTCCCCCTGGAGTGGGGAGGGAATGGAGATTTTGCAGTATCCTTCCCCCTTGAGTGGGGAAGAAATGGAGATTTTGCAGTATCCTTCCCCCTGGAGTGGGGAGGGAATGGAGATTTTGCAGTATCCTTCCCCCTGGAGTGGGGAAGGAATGGAGATTTTGCAGTATCCTTCCCCCTGGAGTGGGGAAGAAATTGAGATTTTGCAGTATCCTTCCCCCTGGAGTGGGGAGGGAATGGATATTTTGCAATATTCTTCCCTTGAAGTGGGGAGGGAATGGAGATTTTGCAGTATCCTTCCCCCTGGAGTGGGGAAGAAATGGAGATTTTGCAGTATCGTTCCCCCTGGAGTGGGGAGGGAATGGAAAATTTGCAGTATCCTTCCCCTGGAGTGGGGAAGGAATGGGGATTTTGCAGTATCCTTCCGCTGCCACGCCACCAATCCATACCCACCAAGCAACACCTCGCCCCCCAGCCTCCACGGCCCACAGAACTGGTAGTAAAAAAGTTTTAATTTCACCACTGCTTAGAATCCCAGATATTTCTATCATTAACTCTCAAACCGTTAAGAATTTTGCTCCATCTAGTCTCAACTTGCAAATTCTGAACCAAGAGATTATGGGCATTGTAAGGTCCATCATAAATCATGATTATTTTAAGGGGGACTTATCCGTATTACCCAAACCTCAGCAAGGCCAACTTATCCAACAAATAAGCAAACCAGGATTGAATACAATGCACAACCTAACATTACCTGCCAGAAAGAGGCACATTATAAGGATTCCCCAAGCAAAAACACACACAACCAAATCAACACTGCAAAATTTGAACCCATAAACGTCTGCTTACCACATATTTCCCATCCGGGGAAAATGCACACAAGTGGTTGGAGGCTTTGAAGAGTTCCGAAAAATTCACCATGCTCCAAATTCACAATGGAACAGACTTCTTCTGTGGCAGGAACTGAAATACAGATTTTTTTAAAAAAACAACAACTTTTATTTACAAAGGAAAAACAAAGACTTATAGCAAACGGCATTAGATACAAGCCTATAGACATAGAAAACTCATTTCGTTAAATAAATATTATTCAAAAGACAAAATGCTTTTCTTCCAAATTAAAACAGCAAGATGACCGAAGCTGAAAAAATAATTACAAGGACCCCTCAAATATTTCAGCTCCCCCCCTCCAAAACAATTTAGAAAATATGGCAAGATTTGCTCCCCTGGGCTCCAGTTTTGCAAAGCACAAATGCAGAACAACTCATAACTAATTTAATGCACTCATTAAAAAAAAAATGAGTGCATTAAATTAAATGCATTCAATGCAGATTATAAAAATCCCCCCCTCAAAAATGACTAAATAAACCCACCCCACCCACCCCAATTAAGCAGGCTGTAATTCTAAATAGTCTACTAAATTGCATAAAATGATGCATGAAAAAGAAAAATTGGGAGACAAGAGGAAGGGAGCAGAGTTCCCATAAAGGCAGGGGAGGACCAATGTGGGGGACCCCAAAAGTAGAACTAGTAACCCCCTTCCCAATGACAAAAATCTCCAAGGAAAATTTTTAAAAGTCTCCTTCTTTTTAAGAGAAAATGTCACAGAGTCCTTCGAGAGTTGGGTGGCATATAAAATAAGTAGATTAAATTAAAATTAAATTTCAAAAGAGGGGAAGGGGGTCTTTAAATTTCCCACTAAAATTGGGGTTCAGCTCTCCCCTAAAATATATGCAAGGGCACCCATTAACCCCCAAATTTCTCTCCTTAAAAAAAACCCCTTTTCAAAAAGGATGCTTTTCTGACCCCTGCAAGTTGCAATGAAGCTGGAAAGTTGCAATTAGCCATGATAGATAGATAGATATGGATAGATGGAGAGAGACAGAAGAATAGAGATAAATAGATAAGATAGACACAGAGAGAGAGAGAGAGAGAGAGAGAGAGAGATGATAGGTAGGTAGGTAGGTAGGTAAATGGATAGATAGATAGATAGATAGATAGATAGATAGATAGATAGATAGATAGATAGATAGATATAGATAGGTAGAGATAAATAGATAGATAGATGGATAGAGATAAATAGACAGACAGGATACGGATAGACAGATAGAGATAGAGGTGGATGGATGGATAGACGGACAGAAAAAGATAGACAGATAGACATACATACAGACAGACAGACAGAAAGATAGACAGACAGACATACAGATAAAATACAGTTATCATTAAGCATTGCAATCACGAATGCCAATGAATTTGACACGAATTATGAAAAAAAATGCTAATTATTTCAAACCCAGCCGAGGGAGGGGGTCTTTTAAAATAAATAAGAGGTGAAGGAAGAGTTCCTAATTTTTTTTGAGGGGGGGAGGGATAGAAAATTGGGGAGTCGCCTCAAGAGGGAGGGGGAAAGAGGAGGGGTCCCCCAATTTTAAATAGAGACCTCCCCAGAAGTACAAAGTGGGCTTGAATACAGCCTTCAGCTTGGGGAAGGGAGCCCATAAATTGGGGGGGGAGAGGAAAGGAGCCTCTAAATTGGGGTCAAAGGCAGCCCAAAAATTAGGGATAAGAAAGCGGGGGGAAAGGGAGTGGGCGGGACTTCAGCACCCTGAGGCGACGCCGATCCCCCTCAGTTTGGCGGCCGCATCTCCCGCCTGCCGCCGCCTCTGGCCCGCTTCGACGGCGTCAGCCAATCAGGAGCCACTCTTCCCTTCCCCTCCTCCTCGGCCGGAAGAAGCGGGAGAAGAGAAGGCAGGAAAGAGCTATGGCACGATGGGAAATGTAGTTGGGAGAGAGACGCCTGGCTGCGTGCTTAGGGGAAAAGGGTTGTTTGTTTTTATTTGCGGCAGAATTTGGATAATGTTGTTGTTGCTTTTCATTTGTATTTCCAACGGACTCATTTCATTGTTATAATATGTATTTGATAATCTTTTTTTGAAATAATCGAGCAGGGGGTTGGACTAGATGACGACAAGGTCCCTTCCAACCAATGATTGATAAGACAGACAGACAGACAGATAACCTGTCAGGAATTTCTCATTAGTTCCAGGTTGCTAAGTCTTAATCATCTTCCCACCGGTTGTTTCTTAACCTGCCTTCAGGTGCTTTGGAGAACAGTGGATCCCCATATGGGAACACCGCTTCAGGTTCTGTCATTGACAAGATAGCAGAGTTGGAAGGGACCTTGGAGGTCTTCTAGTCCAACCCCCTGCTTAGGTAGGAAACCCTCCATCACTTCAGACAGATGGTGATCCAACATCTGCTTAAAAACTTCCAGCGTTGGAGCATTCACAACTTCTGGTGACAGGCTGTTCCACTAGTTAATTATCCTCCCTGTTAGGAATTTCTTTCCCTTAATTCCAGGTTGCTTCTCTCCTTGATGGGTTTCCACCCATTCCTTCTTGTCCTGCTTTCAGGTGCTTTGGAGAATATGTGGACCCCCTCTTCTTTGGGGCAGCCCCTCAAATATTGGAAGAGTGCTACCATGCCCATCTCCTTCTTTTCATTAAGTTAGACACATCAAATTATATCCTCCACTCCCCTAATCATCTATCTATCTCTGTCACTATTATCTCTGTCTGTCTGTCTGTCTGCTTGTCTGTCTAATCTATCTATCTATCTATCTATCTATCTATCATCTGTCTATCATCTATCTATCTATCTATCTATCATGTCTGTCTATCTATCTGTCTATCGTCTATCTGTCTGTCTATCATCTATCTATCTATCTATCATCTGTGTCTATCATCTATCTATCTATATCTATCTATCTATCTATCATCTGTCTGTCTATCATCTATCTGTCTGTCTGTCTGTCTGTCTATCATCTACCTGTCTGTCTATCATCTATCTATTTCTCTCTCTCTCTCTCTCCCTCCCTCTCTCTCTCGTCTGTCTATCCATCCATCCACCCATTCATCCATCCATCCATCTGTTGGTCAGTCACTGTCTAAGTTATCATTTATGTATCATCTATCTATCTATCTGTCTGTCTGTCGGTAGGTCAATCTGTCTGTCTATTATCTATCTGTCTGTCTGTCTGCCTCTCTCTCTGTCAAATCGACCCAATCATGCACAGAAGCCCCCACCTCTGACTCTCTCTGTAAACCCTTCGATTCGGATTTACCCTCTATCGGATCAAGTGCTTCCCCCTCACCTGCAGCGACGCCCCCCCCCCCCCTTTCGGAGCCGTCCGGCGAAGAGAAACCACTTCGATTCCGACTTCACAAGGCGGCAAGCCTTCGGTTGGGAGCGGACTCGGGGAATCCAGATTCAGACCAACCCCACGGAGGGCCCAGGTCTCTCCCTCTCATTCCCACGAGACGCGGGCGATCCTCTCCAATTCCGCGGCCTCCCCCCGCTTCCCTCCCGCCCCGTTTTAGCAATTAATCCGAGCCCGTCTGAATTTGTGAAGTTCTGGTTGAATTAGAAATTCATATACTTACAAAGCCACCCCCCCCCCCCTGCGCGCACGTTTTATAGAATGAGTTCAGGTAAACAAATGGCCACCCAACGCAACACACACAGAGACACAATATTCCCAAAGACAGCCCCGAAATATCGGTGTGCGTGGATAGCTTTTCAAAAGGAGTTCCCTTTTCTTGAACAGACCCCAGTGGGAATATTTGGAACGAGCGGATGATGATGATAATAATAATAATAATAATAATAATAATAATAATAATAATAATAGGTAGAGGAGGAGGAGGAGGAGGAGGAGGAGGAGGAGGAGGAGGAGGAGGAGGAAGAAAATGGAAGAATAAGAAGGAGAAAGGAAGGAGGTGGACAAGAGGAGAAAGAGATGGAGAAGAAGGAAAGAAAGAACACAGGGGAGGAGGAGGGGGAGGAGAAGGAGGAGGAGAAGGAGAAGGAGAAGAAGGAGGAGAAGGAGGAGGAGAAGGAGAAGAAGGAGGAGGAGGAGGAGGAGAAGAAGAAGAAGAGGAAGAAGAAGAAGAAGAAGAAGAAGAAGAAGAAGAAGAAGAAGAAGAAGAAGAAGAAGAAGAAGAAGAAGAAGAAGAAGAAGATTAGCAGCAAACAAGGGCAAACAACGATTTCACTGTTATTGGCTGGAGCGCTAAATGCGGAGGGAACAATAGACAGGCAGCCAACCAACAAACAATCCTATCGTGGCTAGAAGCTAGTTTATGACATTTTTCATCCGCCAGCACCTTTTCAATCTTTATTTCAGGTTCCAGGAAAGCCAAATTGTTTTCAACCCAACGCCCCATCGATGAGAGGTTTGGGTCGAAGCGGCAAAAGATGGAGACCGTTGACATTCAAATGTATATTTATTTTTTGGGAAAAGGTGAAATTGGGGCGAGCTAAGTTTTCGGGGGAGGGCTGGGAGAAAAAGGGAGTGGGGAAGGTGGGTGGAGTTTTTTTCTCTTTGTTTTGTTGAGAAATCTAAGATTTCACAAGAAAACGATGTACAATCCAAGCAGGTGTAAGGATCTAAGCGAGGTGGAGGAAAAAATGGCTGTTTAGAAAAACAATAGAAAATAAATATCAAACATAAAATGGAAAACACAAAATACACAATTTAAAATATATCTATATAATAAAACAGTACAACTGCCCAAGATCGGTATAGAAATCTGATCAATAAAAAGACAGAACACGATTTACCCTGTACGTTTAAATAAATAACCAAAATAAATAATAAGATTTCCACCAAAGTCATAAAGTGAATTATAAACCAAAAAAAACCCCCCGAAATAAAAATCGCATCACAAACGACCCCAAAATGGGAATAATTCATAAAACGATCGCAGATCCCCAGCGCGCTCGATCCATCATTCACAAAGTGGATTTTT
The DNA here is from genome assembly GCF_031021105.1 of Erythrolamprus reginae. Taxonomy (NCBI): domain Eukaryota; kingdom Metazoa; phylum Chordata; class Lepidosauria; order Squamata; family Dipsadidae; genus Erythrolamprus; species Erythrolamprus reginae. The sequence continues at coordinate 18,018,937 of NC_091957.1, read as the reverse complement.
TTAAAAAGAGAAAGATTCCAAGCCAATACGTACTTATTCTTTATTTATTCTTTATTATTAGCCCTTCCCTTATTAGCCCTTCCATTATTATTATTATTATTATTATTATTATTATTATTATTATTATTATTATTATTTATTAGATTTGTATGCCGCCCCTCTCCAAGGACTCGGGTCGGAGTAAAAAGAACGAAAGGCGAAAGTTTTTCAAAATCTCATTTTTCGGTCCATTTTCAGCGTGTGTGTTTGCGCGCGCGCGCGCTTGAGCCTGTGTGTAAAATTCACACAAAAACACAAACAGACACACACAGAGACAGACACGCTTCTTATCATTTCTACAACACAACCACGGCACGCCACTCCTTCGTTGTCAGGGCGAATTACAAAGATATTAAAAAAGAAAATATATATTTTTTTAAAAAATTAAAAGCGAGATATTGGTGCGCAAGAACCCGAGTTTTGATCCACGTCTTATTTTCCAAGCCCCCCCTAGCACCACCCCCACCAGCCGTGTAAGGATAACGTAAAATAAAAGTAGCTCCTAAAGTTGTTGGGTTTTTTTTGCTTTGGCTCCCTTTGACGCGCTTGCTCGTGGGAAGGACCAAAGTCGCGCGTTTTAGCCTTTGGACGGCCGGGGCTGTTTTGAAAGAAAGAAAAAGGAAGGAAGGAAGGAAGGAAGGAAGGAAAAGAAAGAAAGAAACCAGATGAGAAACCCCTTCCTCACGCCGGGCTCTTTCAATCCACCTCATCGCGCCCCCACCCAACCCCAAGAACACGCGTGGTTCTTACTTAGCCGGTTCGCACGACCTGCTCCCACCCTGGCGCGCAAACGGAGCACCTTTGCGCCTTACAAACAGGTGCAAGGGAGAGACAGCGACTCCCACCGCCCCAATTACACCTCCCGTGCCCACCGCCCCAAATTCTCCCAACATCGGGGGGAATATAAAATTTAAATTTAATATAATTGATGTCACTTCTAATGGGCATTGTGTTCCAGGGTTGGAAAAGCCTGGGAATCGAGGGGGGGGAGGGGGAAGGGGGCATCCCTTCCTCCCCCTCCCCTCCTCCCCCTCCCCATCCACCCCTCCCTCCCTCCTTCGCTTCGCTCCGCTTCTCTTTCCTTTCCCGCCGCTGGCCGGGAAATGGCGCGGTTGCTCCCGGCGTTGAGCAAGTCCAGGTGAACGCACGTCTGCAAAAGCGCCCCAGCCTAGAAAAGGGAAGCCGGGCATGCAGGCTGCGGCCCGACCTCTCCCCATGCCGAGGGGGCAGACCCGGGGGGGCGTCGGGATCGGCGGGGCGAAGGAAAGACCCTCCCCACGGAGGCGCCAGCCAAGTCCTGAAATTTGCCGGCCCGTAGATGCCCGTTGACCAGGTAGGAGAGGAAGAACCGGGGGGGGGGGGAAGGTGAAATTTGAGGGTGGGGACATGAGGGATGAAACCCCCGCCCTTGGGGTATCCAGCTGGGCATTGACACCTTTGTTCGGCTAGACAGATACTGAGTTCACACAATCACACAAAATCTGGGAATTTGAGTGGGTGGCTGCAAAGGATGTGGGTATAGGGTTGGCAAAGGATGTAGGGTGTAGGATTGGTGTAGGATATAGGGTTGGCAAAGGATGTAGGGTGATGGGTTGGTGAAGAATGTAGAGTGTAAGGTTAGTGAAGGATTTAGAGTGTAGGGTTGGTGAAGGATGTAGGGTGTAAGGTTGGCAAAGGATGTAGGGTAGTAGGATTGGTGTAGGATATAGGGTTGGCAAAGGATGTATGGTATAGGGTTGGCAAAGGATGTAGGGTATAGGGTTGGCAAAGGATCTAGGATGTAAGGTTGGCAACGGATGTAGGGTTGGTGAAGGATGAAGGGTGTAGTATTGGTGAAGAATGTAAGATGTAGGGTTGGGGAAGGATGTGGGTTGTAGGATTGGTGTAGGCCATATAGGGTTGGCGAAGGATGTAGGGTGTAGGGATGATAAAGGATGTAGGGTGTACGGTTGGCAAAGGATTATGGTGTAAGGTTGGCGAAGGATTAGGGTGTAGGGTTGGTGAAGGATGTAGGGTGTAGGGTTTCTTGCCTAAGCAGAGGGTTGGACTAGAAGACCTCCAAGGTCCCTTGCAACTCTCTTATTCTATTTCCAATCTAGAAAACCCAAGTGGTGGGGTTGGGCATTCACATGACACCCTTAACCTGGGTTCTGGATTTAAGCCTTTGTCTAGCTCTATGTAAGACGACGTCCGCCAAGCCAACCTGGGTTGGTAGAGAAAAACTGGCAGAGTGTAAAACAGATTTATTATTATTTTATTTTATTTTATTTTATTTTATTTTATTTTATTTTATTTTATTTTATTTTATTTTATTTTATTTTATTTGTATGCCGCCCCTCTCCGTAGACTTGGGACGGCAAACAAATCCAATAAATAATAATAACTTGGTGCCCATCCCGATCCGGTTAGGTTAAGGGGTTGTGTGAATGTGCTCTGGGTTGAATCTGGGTTTACACTGGACCCGCTAAAGTGCAAAGGGGATTTAAAGTGTTTTTCATTCCCATGGTTAGCTAGACTATTTTTTATGGGGTGGGGGTTTGCAGCTGTGTTACCATGTTTGCACAACATATTTAAAATATCGATCAAATTAATTTGCTAAAGTTAAGCGTCTCGGGCTGGGTTATTTTGCGTAGGTGTGTCCACCCTTCCTTGTGGTCCATTGTGTTGCCTGCGTGGAAGAACATTATTTCTGCAGGAAATAAAAATACAATGGGGGGGATAGAATTCCGATCTTGCGCCAGTTCAAACCAGTGGGATAAACCAAGAAGCTACTGGTTAGAAAACTGTTCTAATATCTTTGTTGTTCGAGACTGAAGTTTTAACAAAATCAGATTGTGGTCACACACGCGTGGTTTTTGTTCGATTTTGACTGCGCCAAACACAATGGGTCAATCTAATTAGTATCCCTAATGGATCTGGTGTTGTATTAATGCTGGTTTGTGAATTCTGGCTTATGAGATTGTGTTTTGTGTAAAACACCCGATGGTGATTAATTCAACAAACAAGCACTTAAAAGCCCCTATCTGAATATCTATCCATTATATATTTTAAGCCAGTTTAAAGTACTGTAAATATATTACTAGCCAGGTTTTATTTCCTTTAACATGGATCTCAGAAAATATGAGCCGGAGTTTTATGTGTGTGCCTGTGTGTTTGTGTGTGTGTGTGTGTGTGTGGATTCTACATAAGTGAGCTTCCTGAAGGCATTTGATTAAAAATTGTGTAAAGTGGTGGGTTTTTAAAAAAATGAACTAATCCAGTTGGGCTTTTCTACTTTTACAAACACAACTCACAACAGCCCTGCAGGGTAGGCCATGCTCAGCCAAAGAAGTCCATAGAGGTCTTAAATATGCAGCCAGTGAAAAGATTATTTCCTGGTGTCTTCTGGACAGTTCTAAAAATTTATTCCATTTTTTTCACCATAGGGTGAAATTCTCTTGGGGAGGGGGTCTTTCTCTGGAACTGCTACTATAGTTTGCAATTTCCCAGTTTTATATTAAAATCACAAGTGTGATTGTGCATTTGCGCTGCCGAGGAACCCCCAAATGGTGTGCAAAGGGGAGAAGGAACTGACTCGTGTGAGTCTTCTCCTTTATTTATTTATTTTTTTGACATACACAAAACAACAAAAAAACATATACAAGAGCTTTTATCCACCCTACTTTTTTTTAGAAGTCGTTCAGAGTAAAATTTTATTATACATGAAATTTCTAGAAATAATATATACCCTTATTTGCCTATTACTTCATTTACAAATGTTCAATTTATTGGAATATTCTCTGTAATTATCTATTGATTAGCCATTAATTAATTTTCCCTTAATCTTTTGTTCTAACCAATTGTAAACCTTGTCCCATACTTTATAATATTCAGTTTCTTCTTGATCTTTTAACCTTTAATCTTTTAAAAAATTGATTTCACAGAAGTTTGATTTACTTGGAGTTATATCATGTTCTTTGAGTGTTCTTTATTTTTTTGAGCAGTATATATAGTATATATATATATATTTAATATATATTAATTGCATATTTTTCTAATATATTAATATAAACCCAATAAAACTATACTGAATAGACTAGATATAATGTATTTTGTGTGTTTGTGTGCATGTGAGATACAGGTATATCCTAAGTCTACTGTATTAGGCATAATTCTATTAAAAACATATGCATATATATTCCAATATAAATACATACATACATACATACATACATACGTACGTACGTACGTACGTAGAGAAGCAACTTAGAACTAAGGAGAAATTTCCAGACAGTTAAAACAATTAACAACAACTTGCCTCCACACACTAACACACACATACACAAGTTTATTTATTTATTTATTAGATTTGTATGCCGCCCCTCTTCGTAGACTCGTTGTACATATACAGTCACCTATCTCACAAAACCGCTCTGGAGACTGGAGATGTATGTACATTTGTGCACATGCAAATGTTTGTATATGTGTGTATAAACACAGGATAAATATGATGTAATAGAATTTATATATACTCCATAGTGCTTTGCAGTAATATCAAAATGGCAAAACAAATATGTGTGTGTGTATGAGAGAGAGGGGGGGAAGGAAGGGAGGGAGAAAGAGAGAGGGGGGAGGGAGGGAGAAAGAGAGAGAGAGAGAGAAAGGAAGGAAGGAAGGAAGGAAGGAAGAAAGAAAGAGAGAAAGAGAGACAGAAAGGAAGGAAGGAAGGAAGGAAGAAAGGAAGAAAGAAAGAAAGGGAAGAGAGAGAAGTGTTCCCTATATTTTTTTGAGCAGTATCTATTAAACTAGATTAAATTGTAATCTTTTTTTTCTTTTTTACACAATTCACGCACGTAGAAGGCCAGTCTCAGGGGTATAAAACCTGGTATAATTTGATTGTGTGTGGTGGTGGTGGTGGTGAAATCTGGTTACGCAGGCAGAGGTGTTGAGGGTAATGTATCCAGGTTAAAGATATCAGATACCTCGGTTTGAAAACGCAACAGAAATAAGCTTAAAAGGTTATTCCCTAGTGAAAAGAAAGGGGACAGAAAACACACCAGAGGCTTTAAAAGAAAGATTTAATAGGGTTGCATCTGTTGCTTTGCGAGGCTTTTAAATTAATTTTCTGCTCACAAAAATAAATGAATGAATGAATGAAATAAATAAATGAAAAATTAAATAAATAAATACATACATACGTACATATATACAGAAACCCTGATAAAAAATATTTAGAAACCTGGAAACCTAGAAGATTAACGGCAGAAAAAAGACCTCCTGGTCCATCTAGTCTCCCTTATACTGTACTATTTCCAGTATTTTATCTTGGGATGGATATATGTTTATCCCAGGCATGTTTAAATTCACTTTCTTTCTTTCTTTCTTTCTTTCTTTCTTTCTTTCTTTCTCTTTCCTTCCTTCCACCCTTCCTTCCTCATTCATAGAAACATAGAAGATTGATGGTAGAAAAAAGATCTCCTGGTCCATCTAGTCTGCCCTTATACTATTTCCTGTATTTTATCTTAGGATGGATATATGTTTATCCCAGGCATGTTTAAATTCTCTTTCTTTCTTTCTTTCTTTCTTTCTTTCTTTCTTTCTTTCTTTCTTTCTTTTCTTTCTCTTTCCTTCCTCATTCATAGAAACATAGAAGATTGACCTCCTAGTCCATCTAGTCTGTCCTTATACTATTTCCTCTATTTTCTCTTAGGATGGATCTATGTTTATCCCAGGCATGTTTACATTCAGTTCCTGTGGATTTCAATGCCCTCAATCCAAATTCTTGACTAAATTGACGTTGCAAAGACAACATTTTAAAAAGCCCCAAATCCAAAGCCGGACACATTTAAACCCCAGCGGGCTTCACCCCCCCCCCCACACTGTTTGTCCACCAAGCCAATCCCTAAACCAGGATTTTAGGATTTCGTCACGATTCACAAACCAACAAAATGAAAAATAAATAAATAAATAGCATTTCCTATTTTTCCGTGATGCCTACAAATAAATTCTCAAAACTGCTTTCTGCTTGTCTACTGGTTGGTAATATTTCCATGCAGGCTAAGGGAAGTCCACAGGAAGATTTCCCACCAACTTTAAAAATATTGCCAGCTTTTTATTGAGGATGAGGATGAGAAAGAAGAAAAAGAGGAAGAGGAAGAGGAAGAAGAAGAAGATGATGATGAAGGAGGAGGAGGAGGAGAAGGAGAAGGAGAAGAAGAAGAAGAAGAAGAAGAAGAAGAAGAAGAAGAAGAAGAAGAAGAAGAAGAAGAAGAAGAAAATAATCATCATCATTGACAACAACAACAACAGGTTGCTGGCTGCTACGCTCATCAACCCTCAATGCTTGTCATTAAAATTACTAAGACATTTTTAAACGATCCGCCGACTCGACTTTTACGTTCAATAAATAAAAGAATAAAACAACAACAACAGCAACAACCACAACAAGCCTCACGGCCACCACAAAATCAGCAAAGAGATCTTCCAACAGAGAGACCATATTCCAAAAACCCCCATATAAAATCCCCTCTTTTCCAGCCATCTTACAAATTCCCCATTTGCAAATTCTTTGGACACATAACACACACACCCTCAAATGAGAAAGAGATACTGGCCCATCGTCCCAGAACGAGGGAGAGGAAGAGGCAAGGAAGGGCTGTTAACCTGGGGTTTTGGGGGGTCGTGGTGGCTGGGGGACACCCCCCTACCTCTGTTTCCTCCCCACGGATCTCGCCCAGCTGTTCCATTCGGTGCCCGTTTCCAGATGGAGAATTAATTCACCTTCCCTTTGCTTTGCCGGCCGTGGAGGCTTCTAATTGCTCACCTGCTGTTTGGAGGGGGGGTCCAGGACCCTCCGGGGAGCAGGAGAACTGTGTAACGGTGGGGAGAAATTTTTCTCCGCAGCTGGGGGAGCTTTCCAACTGTCGCCACTGCTGCAGTCACTTCCCAACGCCAGCTTTTCCCAATGCAAAAAATCTGGGCTTGGATTACAAGTCCCATCCTTCCCTACCCAAAAGGTTCACCCTCCTCCTTTGGTGGAGCCAGGGGGGGAGAATTATAGCATGGTGTGCTGCTCAGAAGGGCCCCCATTAATTCCGCCGCTAAGCCAGACGTTGGCGGTAAAGGGTGCGTTGCTTCATTTTCCATTTTTGTCGCCATCGTTAAGCAAATCCATGTGGTTGTGGAGTTAATCACACGGTTGTTAAGTGAATCAGGCTTTGCTCCTCCGAAGGTTAGCTGGACGCTCCACAACACAGCCACCATCGTTAAATATGAACCTGCAAAACCATAGAATGTTTGAGCTGGCAGGGGTCCTCTGAGGTCATCCAATCGAACCCCATCCAGACCTGGAATCTGCCACTGACAAACAGAAACATAGAAGATCTAGTCTGCCCTTCTACTACTTCCTGCATTTGATCTTAGGATGGATCTAGGTTTATCCCAGGCATGTTTAAATTCAGTTACTGTTGATTTATCAACCACATCTGCTGGAAGTTTGTTCCAAGCATCTACGACTCTTTCAGTCAAATAATATTTTCTCACGTTGCTTCTGATCTTTCCCCCAACTAACCTCAGATTGGGCCCCCTTGTTCTTGGGTTCACTTTCCTATTAAAAACACTTCCCTCCTCAACCATTTTTAACCCTTTAACATATTTAAATGTTTCGATCGTGTCCCCCCTTTCCCTTCTGTCCTCCAGACTATACAGATTGAGTTCATGAAGTCTTTCCTGATACGTTTTATGCTTAAGACCTTCCACCTTTTTTGTAGCCCGTCTTTGGACCCCTTCAATTTGATCCATCTCTTTTTGTAGGTGAGGTCTCCAGAATTGGACACAGTATTATTCCAAATGAGGTCTCACCAGTGCTCTATACTCTCTCTTCCTGCTTGTTATACCTCTGGCTATGCAGCCAAGCATTCGACTTGCTTTCATTACTGCACTGTTCGCCCATTTTGAGACTGTCAGAAATCACTAGCCCTAAATCCTTCTCTTCTGAAGTTCAGCTGTCCGGCCTCTGTTTAATCACTTGAAGCCAAAAAGACCCGGTTATCGAAATGTGGCCACCAACATTCATAAGACTGAAAGGAAAAAATTAAAAAGTGACTTGCAAAGGTACTAGTCCTGATGAAGGAACGAACGTTGCAGAAACACAGATCTTCCTGCCAGTTCTTCTTTCCTATTAAGAGATTTGCCTAAGAGGGTTAAAAAAAAAAACCAACCCAAAACATTGTGGGGGGGTTTATTGGGAAGGTCCATACAGGTTTCTAGAGTAGCGAAATCTTTATTTTTTTCTCAAAAGATAAATTCTGTTTTCCATCCTGGGGATTTTTGTTCTTGGCGGCCACAGGGGGGAGAAACAGACCTAAAATTCTCGCCGTTTGGGCAGGTGGTTAACCAACTGTTCTCTCCTTTTAAAAAGTCTTTTAAAAATCTGCTAATAAAAACAGTGTCTTCAATCTTAAGAAGTCTTTAAAAATATTGTTAATAAAAATGGGGTATTCAATCTTAAAAAATATTTTTAAAATATTGTAAACAAAAATGGTGTCTTCAATCTTAAGAAATCTTTTTTAAAATCTTGTTAAGAAAAATGGTGTGTTAACATAGAAACATAGAAGTCTGACGGCAGAAAAAGACCTCCTGGTCCATCTAGTCTGCCCTTATACTATTTTCTGTATTTTATCTTAGGATGGATATGTGTTTATCCCAGGCATGTTTAAATTCAGTTACTGTGGATTTATCTACCACGTCTGCTGGAAGTTTGTTCCAAGGATCTACTACTCTTTCAGTAAAATAATATTTTCTCATGTTGCTTTTGATCTTTCCCCCAACTAACTTCAGATTGTGTCCCCTTGTTCTTGTGTTCACTTTCCTATTAAAAACACTTCCCTCCTGGACCTTATTTAACCCTTTAACATATTTAAATGTTTCGATCATGTCCCCCCTTTTCCTTCTGTCCTCCAGACTATACAGATTGAGTTCATTAAGTCTTTCCTGATACGTTTTATGCTTAAGACCTTCCACCATTCTTGTAGCCCGTCTTTGGACCCGTTCAATTTTGTCAATATCTTTTTGTAGGTGAGGTCTCCAGAACTTCATGAACACAGTATTCCAAATGTGGTCTCACCAGCATTCTATATAGCGGGATCATAATCTCCCTCTTCCTGCTTGTTATACCTCTAGCTATGCAGCCAAGCATCCTACTTGCTTTCCCTACCACCTGACTGCACTGTTCACCCAGTTAAGCACTGTTAAGTCTTTAAAAGTCTTTTTTTAAAAATCTTGTTAACAAAAACCGTGTGTTGTTTTCAAACCTCTTTTTTAAAAATCTTGTTAATAAAAAACAGTGAAAATTCACAAGGATTACTGGGTGCAAATAGAAATACATACTATTTCCATGGAAAGGAAGATAAATGGCTAATCGGATGGTTTTATACAAAGAGGAAAATACATATTTTCCTTTGGATGCATCACTTCTGGATTGTGTGCTAGTGATGACAAAAAGAAATGAAACTTTGACTTTAATTTTGTGGATCAGAAAGATCTGTGGTTCTAGAAATGGCTAGTTAGACATCCAAAAGTTGCGTGTTTTTATCTTGTATTGTGCTAAGACCATCCGTTTTTTAACTTTTTTTCCTTTCTCACTAGCACCCTACACCCCCCCTTTCCCCCCTGCTCCTTTCCTTCCTTCAACTTCCTATTTTTTATTTCTTTCTTTGTATATCTTTACATACTTTCTTTATATTATAAAACAAATACAAATGTTATTTATTCGATTATTATTATTTTTTGGTAAAAGGACAACAGTAATTTTTTTTTTGCAAAAAAAACCCCAAACCACCACCCACTCGGTTCTAATTAAGAAAAAATACCCCACAATATTGCCCCTTCTATTTCGAACGGCAAACATGTTCCGACTTGCCCTTCCAATTCTCAATTTCTGATTGCGGCTAATTACGGGTTGTAACGAGCGATCGAGCCAATCGCCAGCGGCTCTGAGAATTATTCCCTTCGCTTTGTGGGGCTGGAACCACGTTGGTAAACAATGCGTTAATTGGGATTTAAAAAGAAAAAGAGAAAGACAGAGAGAGAGACAGGAGATCTCTTAGCAAGCCATCCAGTCAGGGATGTAACGTCGACTCGATTGGCCGAGTTGGATTCAATGTAATAGACCTTTATTACAGTCAAAGACCATCAATTTTATAATTTTTTTTAAAAAACCCAGAACAACCAAGAACCGTTTCAGATTCTTAGAATCTAGACATTTTAGTATCTCTTTGATCCTAGTAGCAGATTCTTGGGTGATAAATCTAGTCCTTGACTTCGTTGACCATCCAAAGTTGGTCGTCACCCAAGTCAACAAAGACATGCTAGGTGTTGAGGTTCTTGGACATCTGGAGACAAATGACTTACAAAATTCATGACTTTTGGCTGACCAACCAAAATTGACCCATTGTAAATATACAAAAGATGTATGTATCTCGCCACGATGAAGGCACACATTTGCGACAAATCCCCATTGCTACTGTGCAGAATCTGGCCACTCGTACTGCAATAATGGCCTGTTAAAATACAGGACATCCTCAATTTATGGCCACGAGGTGTTCTGTCGGGCTCTCTGGTAGACTCCTCCCAAAAATTCACAGGTACAAATTTCAGACACACACACACGTTTGAAAATTCAAAACAATGTTCTTTATAATGAAAAGTCCCTTATCAGTTCTGTGATACTTAGCTTGCAGCTGTGAGGCAATTCACAGTCCTTCTTCTTTCACAAAGTGAAACACACTTTGCTCTGGTTTAGTTTCAAAGCGGGGAAAAATCAGCACACAAAAGGTCAAAGTCAGTAAAGCAGTCACGAAATACAACGATCAGATAATCCTCCACAATGGCCAAACCCACACGCTGCTCTTTATAGCAGCCTCACTAATTACCACAGCCCCACCCAACCACAGGTGGCCTCATTTTCTTTGATAATAATCTCTCAGTTGTTGTTGCCTATGCATCGCTCTCCGCATGCGTGGCTGTATCATTAACTCTTGTTCTGAATCCAAGGAGGAGCTAGATAATTGATCTCCTTCTGAGCTGTCTGCCACACTCTCCTCCTCCCTGTCACTCATGTCTTCTTGGTCAGAGAAGCCTTCATCCACAGTCCTTGGGGCAGGAGCTGGGCCAGAGCTAACCACAACACATAATATTCTTCTTGGTCAGAGGGGTCTTCATCAGCAGATTCCACCAGGGGCAAAACAGGCCTGCAGCATGTGGATGTCTCCCCCACATCCACAGTCCTTGAGGCAGGAGCTGGGCCAGAGCTAACCACAACACGAGGAAGCCTAAACGTTTCTCGGCTGCTAAGTGAGACAATTGTCACGTGAACCGTGCCCTGTTCTATTTACTGTATTTTTCAGAGTATAAGATGCAGCTTAGTTTTTGATGAGGAAAATAGGGAAAAGAATCTGCTTAGCAGGTATTCATCTGGCTAGCGTGGTCAGCTTCAGCACATTATTTTATCCCCTATGAGGGCTTTAAAAAACCTTTATTCAGAGAGAGTAACAATGGAAGAGCTTGCAAGCCAGTAAGAGCTGGGAACATCATTGGCACATGGAAAGAAACTTATTTGGAGCAAGTTACAGCAATGATGGAAAAAACCCTGCAAAGACTTAGGGCTTGGAAAACATTCTTCGCAGAGAGTAACAATGAAAGAGCTTGCAAGCCAGGAAGAGCTGGGAACATTGTTAGCACCTGGTTAGGGCTGGAAAGAAACTTATCCGGAGCAAGTTAGAGCAATGAAAAAAAACCCTGCAAAGACTTAAGGCCCTCCGAGGTCATCCAATCCAACCCCGTCCAGACCTGGAATCTGATCCTGGGATACTGCTAACATCATAATTTATTTATATTTATTAATAGTTCTTGCATTCTGCCCAACTCCCGAAAGACTCTGGGCAGATTCCATCGAATAAGAACAATACATTAATGTGAGTTAGTTACCAAGCGTCTAGATTTTGATGTGTGACACACACACACATCGCGACGGTCGTAAGTGGGGAAAAAACAGGGATAAACTGTTGTAGCTTGGAAAATTAATGGATGGATTTGAGGCAGAAAAACTGAAGCCTGGGGCAAGGATTTGAGACAGAAAACCAGAACCTCTGGCCAGGATTTGAGGAAGAAACATGGAAGCCTCAGGCCAGGATTTGAGGCAAAAAACCAGAAGCTTCAGGCCAAGATTTGAGGCAGAAAAATGGAAGCCTCAGGTCAGGATTTGAGGCAGAAAAACGGAATCCTCAGGCCAGGATTTAAGGCAGAAAAACGGAAGCCTCAGGCCAGGATTTGAGGCAGAAAAACGGAAGCCTCAGGCCAGGATTTGAGGCAGAAAAACGGAAGCCTCAGGTCAGGATTTGAGGCAGAAAAACGGAAGCCTCAGGTCAGGATTTGAGGCAGAAAAACGGAAGCCTCAGGCCAGGATTTGAGGCAGAAAAACGGAAGCCTCAGTCTAGGATTTGAGGCAGAAAAACGGAAGCCTCAGGCCAGGATTTGAGGCAGAAAAACGGAAGCCTCAGGCCAGGATTTGAGGCAGAAAAACAGAAGCCTCAGGCCAGGATTTCAGGCAGAGAAACAGGCTCAGCAGGTGCAAAATTCCTGAATGGATTTGAGGCAAAAAATCCCAGGTTTCAGGCCAGGATTTGAGGCAAAAAAGGGAAGCCTCAGGCTAGGATTTGAGGCAGAAGGAATGGAAGCCTCAGGCCAGGATTTGAGGCAAAAAAAAAAAAAAGAAACTTCAGGCCAGGATTTGAGGCAAAAAAAAGAAACCTCAGGCCAGGATTTGAGGCAAAAAAAAAGAAACTTCAGGCCAGGATTTGAGGCAAAAAAAAAAGAAACCTCAGGCCAGGATTTGAGGCAAAATAATGAAGCCTCAGGCCAGGATTTGAGGAAGAAACACGGAAGCCTCAGGCCCAGAAGTACAAACTTCCTGATGGATTTGAGGCAGAAAATTGGAAGCCTCAGGCCCCGGCGGGTGAAAAATTGCTGGACGTATTTTGTCCTTAGGCTGAGGAGTAACCGAACTCTGGGCTGGTCCATGCTCCCTCCCTCCGCTTCGCATTCCAGGAAGGAGCGTGCAAAGCCACAATTTTGGCATAGCTTTGAACAGCTCGACCGCCATCTCCTTGGTGACGGGGACGCTCCTTGGCCACTAGCGCCCGGCCGAGAGAGAATCGCCAAACCCTTCCAGGGAGACATGAAAGAACGCCAACGGCCGGACAGGTAGGCCTTAATCCTGTACCCCTCCCTCCACTCCAAGCCCAAATCTCTGAAAACAAAACATTTACAAAAACTTTTTTTTCTCTTTCTCTCCCCCCTTCTCACCCCGAACCCGGTGCCTGAATTCGGTGCAAAAACAGCCAGGGAGTGTTTTTAAGGAGAAGGAAAAGGAATTTTATTTTTCAGAGGTTAATCCCTTGGCACTTTCCAAGGTGGGCACTGAACCAGGCCACCACCTAATCTCCCCCCCCCTCTTAGCCACAACGGAGTTGGCTGTGTGTCCTTCACAAGGATGTCAAATGTTGTTTTTTAACGCTTTGGCATCTTGCATAGGGCAAGCCAAAGGTCCCTCTGGGTGTTGCGTCACCCAGACCGGCCATTCAGGGATGCACCTGGACGGAAGTAGGATGTAGAAGGTAGAATAACGGAGTTGGAAGGGACCCCGGAGGTCTTCTAGTCCAACCCAGGCTCAAACAGGAGAGTCCCTAGACCAATTCAATCAATCAATCAGTATAGAGCTGGAAGGGGCCTTGGAGGTCTTCTAGTCTGACCCCTGTTCAAGCAGGAGATATTATATCAATCAATCAATAAATCAATCAATCAATTAGAATAGAACTGGAAGGGGCCTTGGAGGTCTTCTAGATTTTAAAACCTTGGACTATTTCAATCAATCAATCAATCAATCAATCAATAAGAACGGAGCTGGAAGGGGCGTTGCAGGTCTTCTAGTCTGAACCCTGTTCAAGCAAGAGTCTGTCTGTCTATCTGTCTGTCTGTGTCTGTCTGTCTGTCTGTCTATCTAATCTATCTATCTATCTATCTATCTATCTATCTATCTATCTATCTATCTATCTATCTATCTATCTATCTATCTATCTATCTATCAGAATAGAGCTGGAAGGGACTTTGGAGGTCTTCTAGTCCAATCCCCTACTCAAGCAGGAGACCTTAGACTATTTCAATCAATCAATCAATCAATCAATCAATCAATCAATCAGAACAGGGCTGGAAAGGGGCCTGGGAGGTCTTCTAAACCTCCAGTGATGTAGCAGCCACAATGGCCACTAAATGAATAGTTGTAAATCGAGGACTTCCCATCCAAGGAATTACAAGTCGTTGTAGCTGACCAATGATGCAATACAGATAATCCTTCCCTGAAGACCATCATTGAGCCGAAGGTGCCTGTTGTTAAGGAAGACATTTCTTTCAGTGACTTTACTCCCATCCCATGACACCTCTCCTGCCCCAGTCGTTCAGTGAATCCGGCTTTCCCCTTTGACTCTGCTTGTCGGAGCATCGCAAAAGGGGGTCACGTCGTGACCATGGGATACTGCGACCATTGTAAATATGAGTCGGTGGCCAAGCATCTGAATTTCAATCATTTAACTAAGGGGGGAGGGGCGTAGCAAAGGTCGTAACTGTGAAAAAGGGTCCCAAGTTCCCTTTTTTTCTCATGGCTGCTGTAAGTTCGAACGGTCACTAAATGAAATGTTGCAAGTCGAGGACTGCCTGCGTTGCTTTCAATTTTCCTTCCTAAGCAGGAGACGGAGGGAGCAAACATTTGAGGAAAGGATTTAAAAATGGCTTCTGACTAATTCCAGAGTTGTTGTTGTTGCTGTTGTTCTTCTTCTTCCTTCTCCTCCTCCTCTTCTTCCTTCTCCTCCTCCCTTTTCTCCTCCTCTTTTTCTTCCCTCCTCTTCCTCTTTCCTCTCCTCCCTCCTCTGCTCCTCTTCCTTCTCTTCCTCTCTTCCACCTTCCTTTTCTTCTCCTTTTTCTTTCCTCTTCCTCTCCTCCTCCACTTTCCTCTCCTCCTCCTTTTTCTTTCCTCCTCCTCTTCCTCTCCTCCCCTTCCCCTTCTCTTTCTCTCCTCCACTTTCCTCTCCTCCCTCTCCTTCTCTTCCTCCCTCTCGTCCTTTCTCTCCTCCTCCTTCAAGTTCCTCTCTTATTTTTCTTTCCTCCTCCTCTTCCTCCCCCTTCTTCCTTTCCTTCTCCTCCACCACCTTCCTCTCCTCTTTTTCTTTCCTCCTTCTCCTCCTCCTCCTTCTCTTCCTCTCCTCAACTTTCCTCTCCTCCTCTTCCTCTCCTCTTCCTCCTTCTTCTCTCCCCTCCTCCTCTTCCTCCCTCCTTTCTTCTTCCTCTTCTCCTCCATCCTCTCCTTTTTTTCTTTTCTCCTCCTCTTTCTCTTCTCTTCCCCCTTCCTCCCCTCCCTCTGCTCCTCTTTTTCTGTCCTCCTCCTCCTCCTCTTCCTCTCCTCATCCTCCTTCTTCTCTCCCCTCCTCCTCTTCCTCCTCCCCCTCCTTTCTTCTTCCTCTTCTCCTCCATCCTGTCCTCCTCCTCCCCCATCTTCACAATCTAACACAATTGTCTTTCCACCCCCAGGGCTGCCTATCCTTCCCCAACTTCGTTGAAGATGTCTCGGGCTTCTCCGGCAGATGAAGGCACAACCTTTGAGCATCTCTGGAGTACCTTGTAAGTAAGAGGATTGGAAGGAGAGGGTGGGGGGGCTCCATTGGACCGCGCAGGGGCACTCACAAAATGGTCGGCTGCAGCGACTCAGTTAATGACCAAGGCAAAGGAGGTCGTAAAATGGATCAAAATTTGCATGTGTCTCACTTAACAACAGAAATGATGGTCGTAAATTGAGGACCACAGTACAATAATCGTGGTCATCCGAGCAGTCCATTAACCACGTGGGTTCCTTCATTAAAGTTGCTGAATTATGAAATGAGATCACACAACCCTAAACTAAATCCTGAACTAGTCAACAAACTCGATTCATAAAACTTTCTACCAGGATCAAACATGAAATTTTAGAACAAGGCTCCCGTGAGCCTCCCACTTTAAAAATAGTCCTCGTCTTATGGCAGCCTGTTTAACAACAGTATGGTGGACACAAAAGTGACATGAATGTAAGCAGGATGCTTGGCTGTATAGCCAGAGGTATAACAAGCAGGAAGAGGGAGATTGTGATCCCGCTGTATAGAGCGCTGGTGAGACCCCACTTGGAATAATACTGTGCTCAGTTCTGGAGACCTCACCTACAAAAAGAGATGGATCAAATTGAACGGGTCCAAAGACGGGCTACAAAAATGGTGGAAGGTCTTAAGCATAAAAGCGATCAGGAAAGACTTCATGAACTCCATCTGTAGAGTCTGGAGGACAGAAGGGAAAAGGGGGACATGATCGAAACATTTATATATGTGAAAGGGTTAAATAAGGTTCAGGAGGGAAGTGTTTTTAATAGGAAAGTGAACCCAAGAACAAGGGGGCACAATCTGAGGTTAGTTGGGGGAAAGATCAGAAGCCACGTAAGAAAGTATTATTTGACCGAAAGAGTCGTAGATGCTTGTAACAAATTTCCAGCAGACGTGGTTGGTCAATCCACAGTAACTGAATTTAAACATGCTTGGGATAAACATAGATCCATCCTAAGATAAAATACAGGAAATAGTAGAAGGGCAGACTAGATGGACAAGGAGGACTTTTTCTGCTGTCAATCTTCTATGTTTCTATGACCTCTACTCACCCTTCTAACTATCCTTAAAGTCACAGGATGGCAAAATGTAATTTTGGGGGCCGATTGCTGGCAATAAATAACTCCACTCCCTGAACCAAGCTGGCTTCCCTTAATGACTGGGGGCTGATTCATTTAACGACCCTCAGTAGAAACGGTGATAAAATTGAGTCCGACACAACCACAATAACTCACCCTGATTCACCCTGATAGATCCACATTTTGTGTTCCCACAACAATGTCAGCACTTTCGGGGTGGGTACGTGTTGATATGGAGCCAAACTCAGCTCGTGTTTGCTGTGATCCATTAAGAAATCCACTGATATTCTGGATCCAATCTTACTTAGTGATCTGCTGAATCCCCTTGGGCCGAAGCCAACTGGGAGAGTTCAGCACCGTGGCCAGCGCCTTGTCAACCACTGTTGGCTCTCCATCCAAGTGACCATTAAACTTAAACAGATTAACAAGAGTTGCAAGGGACCTCGGAGGTCATCGAGTCCAACCCCACCACCCAAGCAGGAGACCCTACGCCATTTTTGACAGATGGCAGTCCAACGTCTTCTTGAAAGCCTCCAGGGATGAAGCTCCTACAACTTCCAAAGGCAACTTCTAACCCAACGGTTGATCGTTCTCACTGTCAGAAAGTTATTCCTTATTTCCAGGTTGAATCTTTCATCCATTATTCCTTGTCTGGCCTTCGGTGCTTTGGAAAATAGCTTGACCCCCTCCTCTGTAGGGCAGCCCTTCAAACATTAGAAGATGCTATCATGTCTCCCCTTCTCTTCAAAGCCATTGAGGACGTCAACCTTAATTCTCTGTTTATTTCATTTTTATAGCTCACATTCCTGACCCTTTGAAACAAACCAAATTCCTTCTCTTTAGCAAAGCTGGAAGTTTTTGGTTTCCCTTTTTTAACTTGAAGGAGTCACTCTGTGACAAGAGGCATCTAAATTGACATCAGGAAGAAAAAACCCTCTGTGGACTTCAACTCCCAGAATTCCCCAGCCAGCCAATCAGCCCAATGGTTACAAATCACGACCATGTGACTTGAAGGATAGTGCAATGGTTGTAAGTGAGAGTAACAAGTCATGTTTTTGTCCCCAAAGTAAGTTTTAAACTGTTGTTCAGTCCAAAACTGATATTTTAACAGTAGCCTGCAAAGGGCTGGAATGAACCTTCTTTGGAGTAGCAATGAAAAAATCCTGCAAGCTGGGAAGATTGTTAGCACTTTATTAGGGTTAAAAAAAAAAAAAAAAGCTTCGAAAAAGCTACATTCAGAGTATAAGATGCACCCAAATTTTCAGGCTCTTTTAGGGGGGAATACTCCAAAAAATATGCTACTCCTAATTAAGTCTTCGGAGAAGGGTATATATACAAGTCTACTAAATAATAATAATAATAATAATAATAATAATAATAATAATAATAATAATAATAATAATAATAGCAATAATTATTTAAAATCTGGGTGCCACGGGTGAAAATATGGAACAGGACCACAGCTTAGGTTGGAAACGAGCGGCCAAAATTTAGGGGTGAAATTGTGGCAAGTTTTTCAACTGACCGCCAATATCTGATGTTGTGTTTGCTTCTCTGGGTCAGGGAGCCAGACAGCACCTATTTCGACCTCCCCCAGTCTGGAAACAGGGGAGAAGGTGAACCCCACAACCAGACGGAAGTCACCATGGATGTTTTCCAGATGAGGAACATGGATGATTCCGTAATGGTAAGTTTTGGAAAAACGGAGATGGAACGCTTACGGAAA
This sequence comes from Erythrolamprus reginae, assembly GCF_031021105.1. Lineage (NCBI taxonomy): Eukaryota > Metazoa > Chordata > Lepidosauria > Squamata > Dipsadidae > Erythrolamprus > Erythrolamprus reginae. The sequence continues at coordinate 18,000,383 of NC_091957.1, read as the reverse complement.
TTGGGTGATTTCTGATCAAGCTGCCGTTGAGATGCTACAGATCAAAAAACAATAGCGTTACACACTAGTCTTCGAGTTACAATTGTTTTGTTTAGTGGCCCTTGGAAGTTAGAACAGCACTGAATAAAAGGTTTATGATCGATCTTCAGACTTACTACCATTTACAGCATCCGTACAGTCACACGATCAAAATTCATGCGCATGTACAGTGGTACCTCTACGTAAGAACGCCTCTACTTACGAACTTTTCTAGATAAGAACCGGGTGTTCAAGATTTTTTTTGCCTCTTCTCAAGAATCATTTTCCACTTACAAACCCGAGCCTCTGAAACTGTAACCGGAAAAGGCAGGGAGAAGCCTCCGTGGGGCCTCTCTAGGAATCTCCTGGGAGGAAATAGGGCCAGAAAAGGTGGGGAGAAACCTCCGTGGAGCCTCTCTAGGAATCTCCTGGGAGAAAACAGGGCCGGAAAAGGTGGGGAGAAATCTCCGTGGAGCCTCTCTAGGAATCTCCTGGGAGGAAAGAGTGCTGGAAAAGGCAGGGAGAAGCCTCGTGGGGCCTCTCTAGGAATCTTCTGGGAGGACAAGGTGGGGAGGAGCCTCCGTGGAGCCTCTCTAGGAATCTCCTGGGAGGAAACAGTGCTGGAAAAGGCAAGGAGAAGCCTCGTGGGGCCTCTCTAGGAATCTTCTGGGAGGAAATAGGGCCAGAAAAGGTGGGGAGAAACCTCCGTGGAGCCTCTCTAGGAATCTCCTGGGAGGAAACAGGGCTGGGAAAGGCAGGGAGAAGCCTCCATGGGGCCTCTAGGAATCACCCTCCCTGTGGTTTCCCCAATCGCACGCATTATTTGCTTTTACATTGATTGCTATGGGAAAAATGGCTTCTTCTTACAAACCTTTCTACTTAAGAACCAGGTCACGGAACGAATTAAGTTCGTAAGTAGAGGTGCCACTGTATTTATGATTTGCAGCTCACCATTGGCCTTCGCTACAGTGAGTCAAATCGATGAGGGAAGCCAGATTTGCTTAGCAACCATTCTGCACTTCACTTAACAGTGCTTGTGAAACAGGGGCACAGTTTGCTGAATTTGATGGAATTTGATGGAAATTCTGGTTTTGCATGCAAGTTGAGAGCAAGCTGTACGCTTCCAGGTTCGGGTGCAAAATTCCAGGTTTGGTGACCACGTTCCAAAAAAAAAGGTTGAGATTTTGGAAAAAAATTGCTGAGAAGAGCAACTAGGATGATTAAAGGCCTGGAGAACAAAATATACTACTAAAAAAATAAATAAAGGGAACACTTAAACAATATAACTCCAAGTAAATCAAACTTCTGTGAAATCAAACTATCCACTTAGGAAGCAACACTGATTGACAATCCATTTCACAGGCTGTTGTGTACATTCAACTTTGTACAGAACAAAGGATTAAATGAGAATATTTCATTCATTCAGATCTAGGATGTGTTCTTAGAGGGTTCCTTTATTTCTTTTTGAGCAGTTTATATTAAAAACAGTTGCAGAATTTGACTTTGGCCCGTCTAGAGAAAAAGAAGGGAATTTGTTGGTGACATGACAGCAAGTTGTTGTTTCAATTGTAGTTTGGTTTTCTGCTTTGTGCCATTTTCTCTCGGAACAAGTACTGGTGTTGTTGTTGTTATGTTGTGAGTTCCCCTGTATATTTTGCCAGGCATGGCAGCACCTTTTCCATTTGATCAAAGGAAGGAAGAAAATAATCAATCCGTATCCCAATACGAAAGGGTTTTCGCCGGTCGTTTGAACGTTCAATTTGAATTGTCATAATTAGCAATAGCATTTATACTTACACACTGCTTCACAGTGCTTTTACAGCTCTCTCTAAGCCTCTTTTACCCCCAACAATCTGGGTCCTCATTTGACCCTCCTCGGAAGGACGGAAGGCTGAGTCAACCCTGAGCCGGTGGTGAGATTTGAACCGCTGAACTACAGCTATCCGTTAGCTGAAGTAGCCTGCAGCGCTGCACTCTAACCACTGTGCTACCTCCGGCTCTTAAATTGTGCGAGTGATCCACGCTGCGTAGCCGTGAGAATGTCTCTAAATTTTGAGCTACATTTTGGAGTACCGGTGGAAAAACAATTAAGGCATGGATGAAAACACCCCCCCCCCCCGATTTTTCTATGGGGCAGGTTTATTTATTTACTTAATTTTATTAATTGGATATATACGCTGCCCCCCTCTGAGGACTCGGGGCATCTTACAACACATAAAGAACAATTTACAGTTATCCCTCGCTACTTCGCGGTTCATTTTTCGTGGATTCGCTACTTCACGGGTTTTCATAGGGGGCTTAAATCCATTAAATCCATTGAAAACAAGCAGGAAGAGGGAGATTGTGATCCCGCTGTATAGAGCGCTGGTGAGACCCCATTTGGAATAATACTGTGTCCACTTCTGGAGACCTCACCTACAAAAAAGAGATGGATCAGATTAAACAAGTCCAAAGACGGGCTGCAAAAATGGTGGAAGGTCTTCAGCATAAAACCTATCAGGAAAGACTTCATGAACTCAATCTGTAGAGTCTGGAGGACAGAAGGGAAAGGGGGGACATGAAGCCACTTGAGAAAATATTATTTGAGTGAAAAAGTAGTAGATGCTTGGAACAAACTTCCAGCAGACGTGGTCAGTAAATCCACAGGAACTGAGTTTAAACATGCCTGGGATAAACATAGATCCATCCTAAGATAAAATACAAGAAATGGTATAAGGACAGACTTATACCCTGGCCAATGAATATATAGTAAGTTTGTTGAATGGGATGTTTGCATGTTAATAGGCTTTTTGGTTTCTTTTAAAACGTAATTCTTAATTTTAACTTTATTATCTCGATGTATGCCGCTTTTATATGTTGTGAGCCGCCCCGAGTCTTCGGAGAGGGGCAGCATATAAATTTAATAAATGATGATGATGATGATGATGATGATGATAATAATAATAATAATAATAATAATAATAATAATAATAATAATAATGTGGACATTTGAAAACCATCGAAATTGACCAAATCTCCACCTGTCAACTGCAAAAAGCCACTTTAATGGGATCAGCACACATAATTCACCGCTACATCACACAGTCTTGGGTGCTTGGGAAGCGCCCAATGATGAAATACGAAATTCAGCGTAGTGCTCTCGTTTGCTTTGTAATAATAATAATAATAATAATAATAATAATAATAATAATAATAATTATTATTATTATTATTATTATTATTATAAGATCGAAGATCTAAAAATCGAGCTGCAACGACTCTGGCATAAGCCCGTGAAAGTGGTCCTAGTGGTACTTGGCACGCTGGGCGCAGTGCCAAAGGATCTCAGCGGACATTTGAAAACCATTGGAATTGACAAAATCTCCATCTATAAAGCCCTTCATGGCACCGGACCAGATTACCTCAGGGACCGCCTTCTGCCGCATGAATCCCAGCGGCCAGTTAGGTCCCACAGAGTGGGTCTTCTCGGGGTCCCGTCAACTAAACAATGCCGCTTGGCGGGACCCAGGAGAAGAGCCTTCTCTGTGGCGGCCCCGGCCCTCTGGAACCAACTCCCCCCAGAGATTAGAATTGCCCCCACCCTCCTTGCCTTTCGTAAGCTACTTAAAACCCACCTCTGCTGCTAGGCATAGGGGAATTAAGACTTTTCTCTCCCCCTAGGCCATTACAACTGTATACATGGTATGTTTGCATGTATGTTTGGTTTTCATATATTAAGGGGTTTTAATTTGCTTTTAGTATTGGATTTTATTGTATATTTTCATGATTGTTGTTAGCCGCCCCGAGTTTTCGGAGAGGGGCGGCATATAAATCCAATAAAACTTGAAACTTGAAACTTGCAAAAGGCCGCTATCGGCAAACATAATTCGCCGCTACATCACGCAGTCCTAGCTGCTTGGGAAGCGCCCGACTGGTGATGAAATACGAAATCCAGCATAGTGATCTCGTTTGCTGTGTTATACTGACAATAATAATAATAATAATAATAATAATAATAATAATAATAATAATCTGAAATTGCACAGGGGTGGACTAGAAGACCTCTGAGCTCCCTTCCAACCCTACCATTCTATGTTCTATGACAATAATCAGCCGGGCACACCCCTGGGCCACTGGGCACGACGTATACCCCTTTGCTCACCACCAGGGTCCGTGCTGGGTGTGTTTCCAAGATTTGCCATCGCGGGAATAAAACTGCATTTGCCGGGGATAAAAGGCCTACTGGTTTGCACCCCGGCAGCACCTCAATTTCGTTCCCACCAGGGGCAGGACTCCCCCCTGAGGTTGCCGACCACCAGGGATGGTACTGCAGAAGGTCAGGGCAACGAGCGTGGAAACGGGCATCCAGCGCCAGCTCTGCCCCCCAACCCTCCCGCCGAGCACCCTTGGTACTGTCCAATCTTTCCAGCGGGCATGTTAGAACTTGCCTCGCCTTTAATGAATAGTCCTCAGGGAGGTAAAAGGAGGTTGGCTACCTCGGTTGTTAGATGCAACCCAATGACAGCAGCACAATTTCAACGGGCAGAGCAAGAAAGGACAACGGAGGCATCCTAGGCGACCCCGAAACAAGCCAGCTTCGAATCTGACCGCCCCCCCTCCCAGTCCTTCTGCTGTCAGCATCCCTTGGTAGGACCTCCGAAAACCTCCATCCGCGGTGGTCTCTCTACCCCCATGAATCCAGAGGCGAGAAGCTGGTTTGCCGTCTGCAAATCCCAAGGAGATAAACATGCTGTATGTTAGCAACTCGGGGCAGCCGTACACCACGGTAGGTGTTGGAATGAGGGTGTGTGTGTGTTTAGGTCAGGTGAACCTCAACCGAGGTTAGGAAAGCCTCTGCCAGGTTTGATCCCGAAGCTGCTGGAGATAGAGCTGAGGTTGGTTTGAGGAGCTACGGAGAAATTCGTGTGGCTTTTTCGGCGGCCCAAACCGTCATGTTTGGATTGAAACGGGGGTTTGAGGATGCTTGAGATGAAAGACGGTTTGTCTCGGGACACACCTGTCCAATTTGTAATCTCCCAGGTGGGATTAATATTTTTTTAAAAGGCACCGAAATGGATTTCCACATGCAATTTCCCTTTTGCAATTCAGCCCCAGGCAGTTCACAGAAGGCTTGGAAAGAGGGGCTAAGCCTGACCATCGATCAAGCCAGAATTGGCTAACCATGGCCGAGTACCAAACCTTGGTTAAATTAGTGCTGGGTTTAGTTCTTGCCAACAGGTCTGACAGACTTTACCGGCGATGGCCGCAAAGAACAAGGGTCTGTCGTCGCTCTCTTCAAAGGAGAGATTAGATTACAATCTGGTTTGTCAACCGGCTGCAAACATTTCTCTTTTCTCTCTTTCTCTTTTTTCTCTCTTTTCTCCTTCTCTTTTCTCTCTTTTCTTTCTCTTTTCTTTCTTTTCTCTTCCTTTTCCCTTTTTTCTCTTTTCTCTCTTTCCTTTTTCTCTTTTTTCTTTTCTCTCTCTTTTTTCTTTTCTCTTTCTCTCTTTTTTCTTTCTTTTCTCTTTTTTCTCTCTCTTTTCTTCCTTTTTTTTCTTCTCTCTCTTTTCTCTAAACATTGCAGCCACCTTGGATAATATCAAACCAACGTCGCCGCCTTCATTTTAGAATATCCAAGAAGTAGGGTTTATAAAACAGACAGGAGGTCACAAACGGGAGCCTTCGGTTTCGTGATAAAAAGATTTGGGCTTTTTGTTTCCAAGTTGCAGCTTTTTAAATTCCAACTTTTGGGGATTTGCCTACAGCTGAGAATTTAAAGGGAAATCAAATCCGGATTCGAGGACGGAATGGGGAGACGGTGTTTTGAGAACCGGGGGAAAAAAATTATCCTCGGCCGCGAAGGCGTGGCCTTGTTTGTTGCAGCAGACGACAACATCTGCAGCTGTTTGTGTGTGTGTGTGTGTGTGTTTCCTCTGGCTTGTATCCACCAAACCACAAAACAGTTAGCAAGCTAGGTTATTTTGTTGACAAGGCAGCAGGCCGCAAAAAAACCCCCCAAAGCAGGGTCAAATGGGATTAAATCCCAAATTTTGGGGAATCAAGATGGCAATTCCCCCCCCCCCCCAAGAGCCAGAACATCAAGAGACCGAATGTGCAAAAATGAGAGGATTTGTTTATTATTTTGTTTTGGGTGGTGGAAATGAAAAAAAATCTGTACTTCCATAATTAAAAAAAAAATAAAGTGGATATTGGCCCCGGGGTTTCGATGCGGCAGGGTTCCCGAATGCAACGTGGGTTTTAAAAGGAGATACAAAAAGATATGGATCAAATTGAATGGGTGCAAAGTATGGCTACAAAAATGGTGGAAGATCTGAAGCATGAAACTTATCAGGAAAGACTTCATGAACTCCATCTGTATAGTCTGAAGGACAGAAGGGAAAGGGGGGACACGATCGAAACATTTAAATATGTGAAAGGGTTAAATAAGCTTCAGGAGGGAAGTGTTTTCAATAGGAAAGTGAACACAAGAACAAAGGGGCACAATCTGAGGTTAATTGGGGGAAAGATTAGAAGCAACGGGAGAAAATATTATTTGACTGAAAGAGTTGTAGATGCTTGGAACAAACTTCAAGCAGATGTGGTTGGTCAATCCACAGTAAGTGAATTGAAACATGCCTGGGATAAACATAGATCCACCCTAAGATAAAATACAGGAAATAGTAGAAGGGCAGACTAGATGGACCAGGAGGGCTTTTTCTGCCGTCAATCTTTTATGTTTCTAATTGAGTAACACGGTTGTTAAAGGAACCTAACTTCCCCGTTGGACGGCCTTACTCACCACGGTCGTTAAGTGAGTCCCTAGTCGTTAAGCAAATCGCTTCCGTTCTGAATTGAGTTAACACGGTCGCGAAGCGAAACTGACTTTCCCCGCAGGCCAGGAGGTCGTAAAAGGGGAAATCGCATAACCTTCCCCGGGGACGGCTGCGACCGTCATAAATACGAATCATTTGCCATCGTAAATAGGAGTCGGCCGCCAAGTATTTGGATTACTCGACCAACGGGTAGGGGGATGCCCAAAACGGTCATAAATGCGAGTCTTCTCTGTTTGGATCACGTTGCTTGCCCCCAGTTGTAAAGCAAATCGCTACAGATGTTAAGTTAATTCCACGGTCGTTAAGTGAATCCTGGACTAGATGGACCAGGAGGTTTTTTTCTGCCCTCAATCTTCTATGTTTCCATGAGATGCCCATTAAAATGTGGCACTAATTAGCCCGGTAGTTCATACTGGTCCAATGTTGCGTACGTACCTGCCGTGTGTGTTTTGCGGTAACCTTAGGAGTTAATTGCCAAGCAGGAGGGATTGTGTTTCTTTTAATTTGTGCAACAGTCGGCAACTGTTGTTTTCCAGGACATGCAAACCCCGGATTTTTCTCCATCTGCCGCTTGTCGGCGTCGCAGGCTGGACTACAATTCCCAGCAGCCCCATGCGTTATTCTTTTGAGTGTAGGTAGTCCTCCTTTAGTGACCGTTCGCAGTTACGATGGCATTGGGGAAACGGGACTTACGACCGCGTTTCATACTTACGACTGTTTTTTACACCATCGCTGCGACGGCTGCAGTTCATTTAAGAACAGCAGGCGGAAAAGTCATCAAACGCTTCGCAAAAGTCTCTCAACCAACGTCCCACTTAACAACATAAATTCTGGATGCGGTGGTGGTCGTAAGCAAAGGTCTTCCTCTCCTGATATTTTTTCCCAAAGTGGGGGGTGTTCAGATTCCAGTTGTAGGAAGGAAAAGCCATCTGTCAGAAATAGTGTAGGGTCTCCTGCTTGGGCAGGGGGAGTTGGACTAGATGACCTCCAAGGTCCCGTCTGATTCGGTTGATTAACCAGTGGAACAACCTGCCACCAGAAGTTGTGGATTCTCCAACAGTGGAGGTTTTTAAAGAAGAGATTGGACAACCACTGGTCTGGCATGGGCTAAGGTCTCCTGCTGGAGCAAGGGGTTGGACTAGAAGACCTCCAGGGTCCCTTTCAGCTCTGATTGATTGAAATGGTCTATGTTCTCCTGCTGGAGCAGGGGGTTGGACTAGAAGACCTCCCAGGTCCCTTCCAACTCTATTCATATTGATTGACTGATTGATTGAAATGATCTAGGTCACTTATGGACTTCAACTCCCAGAATTCCTGAGCTTGCATGATTGGCTCAGGAATTCTGGGAGTTGAAGTCCACAAGTCATAGAAGAGCCAACTTTGCCTACCTCTGGTCTAAGGTCTCCTGCTCAAGCAAGGGGTTGGACTAGAACATCTCTAAGGTCCCTGTATTATGATTGATTGATTGAAATGATCCAGGGTCTCCTTCTCAAGCAGGGGGTTGGGTGAGAAGACCTCCAAGGTTCCTTCCAACTCTATTCTGATTGATTGAAATGGTTTAGACTCTAGGGCAAAGGTAGGCAAAGTTGGCTCTTCTATAACATGTGGACTTCAACTCCTAGAATCCCCGAGTTAGCAAGATTGGCTCAGGAATTCTGGGAATTGAAGTCCACAAGTCATAGAAGAGCCAACTTTGCCTATCCCTGTGGCCTAAGGTCTCCTGCTTTATGCTGGGGGTTGGACAAGAAAACCTCCAGGGTCCCTTCCAGCTCTGTTATGATTGGTAGATATATTGATTGAAATGATTTAAGATCTCCTACTCAAGCAGGGGGTTGGATTAGAAGACTTCAAAGGTCTTCTTCCAGTTAAATTCTGATGGATTGATTGATTGATCGAAATGTTCGTAGGACTCCTGCTCAAGCAGGGGGTTGGTCTTAGACCAGGGGTAGGCAAAGTTGGCTCTTTCATGACATGTGGACTTCCACTCCCAGAATCCCTGAGTTAGCAAGATTGGCTCAGGAATTCTGGGAATTGAAGTCCACAAGTCATAGAAGAGCCAACTTTGCCTACCCCTGGTCTAGAAGACCTCCATGGTCTCTTCCAGCTAAATTCTGATTGATTGATTGATTGATTGATTGATTGATATGGTCTAGGATCTCTTCCTCACGCAGGGGGTTGGTCTAGAACAGTGATTTTCAACCTTTTTTGAGCCGCGGCACATTTTTTACATTTACAAAACCATGAGGTGCATTGAGTGGGGGGGTGGGCGGCTAAAAAAAGTTTGGACAAAAAAATTCTCTCTCTCTCTTCCTCCCTTTCGCTCTGTTTCTCTCTCCCTCTTTCTCTCCCTTCCTCTTTTTCTCTCTCTCCATCCCTCTTTCTTTCTCTCTTCCTTCTTTCCTCTTTTTTGCTCTCTTTCTCTCTCCCTCCCTACTTCCCTCTGTCTTTCTCTCTCCCACCTTCCCTCCCTCTCTTTCTCTCTCTCTTGCTTTCTTTCTTTCTCTCTCTTGCTTTCTTTCTCTCTTGTTCTCTTTCTCTCTTGCTTTCTTTCTCTCGCTCTCTTGCTTTCTTTCTCTCTCTTGTTTGATTTCTCTCATTTTCTTTCTTTCTCTGTCTCTTTCACTTTCTTTCTCTCTTTCTCTCTCTCTTTTTCTTTCTCTCTTTCTCTCTCTTTCTCTTGTTTTCCTTCTCTCTCTGAGCTTCGCGGCACACTTGACCATATCTCGTGGCACACTAGTGTGCCATGGCACACTGGTTGAAAAACACTGGTCTAGAAGACCTCCAAGACCCCTTCCACCTCTGTTATTGTGTAAGATCCATGTTGGTTGACTTTGTGTTTTTGGGAATGACCCCAGCCCGATGGAACTCCCTGTCTAGCTTGTCTACAACAAACTAGACAGGGAGGGTGGGGGAGAATCGTTTTGGGAACTGGGTTCTGGAGAGAAGGATGAAAATATATTTATATCTATTTTTTCTCTCTCGTTCCATCCTGCATACTTTCGGGGAGAAAAGAGGTGTTTCTCTCTGCCGGCACAAGTCAAAGCTTGTTGCAAATTCCAGCCGTTACTCACCAAACACTGCAGAGATTGTGGGAGACGCAACGCAACCGGAGGTCTCCTCAACACCCCCCCCCCATTGAAAATAAGAAAAAAAAAAGCCCCACGATTACAGAACAATTTCAGAAAAGTTTATAAGTTGGGTGAGGTTCGAAATCCCAAGTTTGGACACGTTCCTCGACTCCCCCGGTGTGCCAAACTTGGAAGGGAGGGTTGAAATTGATGTGAGGAGGGGCGGGGGGGGGCTGAGCCAAGATCTCGGTAGAGGCCAGACAAGGTTATCGGCAGCTGATCCTCAACTTACAACTGCCGTTGCGATGATGCCGAAACATCATCATTCCGTCGTTTAACCGAGGCGGTTAAACCCTAACCTGATTGTAACATGGGTGTCAACAGACTCAAACTCAACCCGGATAAGACGGAGTGGCTGTGGGTTTTGCCTCCCAAGGACAATTCCATCTGTCCATCCATTACCCTGGGGGGGAATCATTGACCCCCTCAGAGAGGGTCCGCAACTTGGGCGTCCTCCTCGATCCACAGCTCACATTAGAGAACCATCTTTCAGCTGTGGCGAGGGGGGCATTTGCCCAGGTTCGCCTGGTGCACCAGTTGCGGCCCTATCTGGACCGGGACTCATTGCTCACAGTCACTCATGCCCTCATCACCTCGAGGTTCGACTACTGTAATGCTCTCTACATGGGGCTACCTTTGAAAAGTGTTCGGAAACTTCAGATTGTGCAGAATGCAGCTGCGAGAGCGGTCATGGGCTTACCTAGGTATGCCCATGTTTCACCATCACTCCGCAGTCTGCATTGGCTGCCGATCAATTTCCGGTCACAATTCAAAGTCTTGGTTATGACCTTTAAAGCCCTTCATGGCACTGGACCAGGATATCTCCGAGACCGCCTTCTGCCGCACGAATCCCAGCGACCGATTAGGTCCCACAGAGTAGGCCGTCTCCGGGTCCCGTCAACTAAACAATGTCGGTTGGCGGGCCCCAGGGGAAGAGCCTTCTCTGTGGCGGCCCCGACTCTCTGGAACCAACTCCCCCCGGAGATTAGAACTTCCCCTACTCTCCCTGCCTTCCGTAAACTCCTTAAAACCCACCTTTGTCGTCAGGCATGGGGGAACTGAAACACCTCCGCCGGGCATGTACAATTTATGCATGGTATGTTTGTGTGTGTGTTTGTTAGAAAAATGGGGTTCTTTTTTAAATATTTTAAAGTTATTTGGATTTGTTATGAATTGTTACGTCTTGTTGTGAGCCGCCCCGAGTCTGTGGAGAGGGGCGGCATACAAATCTAAATAATAATAATAATAATAATAACAACAACAACAACAACAACAGTCTGGGTTTTTTTTGGGGGGGGACACACACACACCATGGCTGTTAAGCAAATTCATCGGGGTCGTTAAGCGAACTCAGGTCCCTCCATCCACATTGAACTTTGGAATAGCCACCAAGGGGGATCACTTGATCCCTCCCAGGATTCTGCTGCGATCGTAAATCCGTTGGCCAAATTTGGATCACCCGGATTGGGAGGATCCTGACTGTCTCCAAATAGGTGAACCGTTCGGTCAGGCGGTAGGGAAAGCGAGTCGAATGCTTGGCTGCATAGCTAGAGGTATAACAAGCAGGAAGAGGGAGATTGTGATCCCGCTGTATAGAGCGCTGGTGAGACCACATTTGGAATAATTCTGTGTCCACTTCTGGAGACCTCACCTACAAAAAGAGATGGATCAAATTGAAGGGGTCCAAAGACGGGCTACAAAAATGGTGGAAAGTCTTAAGCATAAAACTGATCAGGAAAGGCTTCATGAACTCAATCTGTCTAGTCTGGAGGACAGAAGGGAAAGGGGGGACATGATCGAAACATTTAAATATGTGAAAGGGTTAAATAAGGTTCAGGAGGGAAGTGTTTTTAATAGGGAAGTGAACACAAGAACAAGGGGACACAATCTGAGGTTAGTTGGGGGAAAGATCAGAAGCAACGTGGGAAAATATTATTTGACTGAAAGATTAGTAGATGCTTGGAACAAACTTCCAGCAGACGTGGTTGGCCAATCCACAGGAACTGAATGTAAACATGCCTGGAATAAACATAGATCCATCCTAAGATAAAATAAAGGAAATGGTATAAGGGCAGACTAGATGGACTAGTCTTTTTCTGCCGTCAGTCTTCTTTGTTTCTATGTTTCTATGAGGCTGCAATGGTCGTAAGTCTGAGGATCTGAGGGTCCCCTCCCCAGTATTGTGCTTACGGTCATAAGTTGAGGACCCCCTGTCATTTTTCCACTGGGACAAGAAAGGAAATTGAAATGGGGGGACCAATAGGTGGATTACCATAGAGCTCAAAACAGTCAAGATGGCGGCCGTTCATCAGACTACAGGTAGAAGGGACCTTGGAGGTCTTCTAGTCTGACCCCCTGATCAAGCAGGAGATCTTAGACCATTTCAATCCACCCATCAATCAGAATACAGGTAGAAGGGACCTTAGAGGTCTTCTAATCCAACCCATTGTTCAAGCAGCAGACACTAAATTTCAACCAACCAACCAATTAATCAAAATAGAGCTGGAAGGGACCTTAGAGGTCTTCTAGTCCGACCCCCTGTTTGAATAGGAGACTTTAGACCAGCATATTCAACCAATCAATCAAAACAGAGCTGGAAGGGACCTTGGAGGTCTTTGAGTCTGACTCCTTGCTCAAGCAGGAGACCCTAAACCATTTCAATCAATTAATCAATCTATCTATCAATCAATCAATCAAAATTGAGCTGGAAGGGACCTTGGGGTCTTCTAGTCCAACTCATTGCTCAAGCAGAAGTCCCTAAACCATTTCAATCAACCAATCAATTAATCAATTAGAATAGAGCTGGAAGGGACCTTGGAAGTCTTCTAGTCTGATCCCCTGCTTGAGGAGACCCTAAACCATTTCAATCCATCCATCAGTCAATCAATCAATCAATTGGAATAGAAATGGAAGGGACCTTGAAGTCTCCTTGAGTCCCTAGACCATTTCAATCAATCAATCAATCAATCAATCAATCAATCAGAATAGAGGTAGAAGGGACCTTGGAGATCTCCTAGTCTGACCCCTTATTGAGCAGGAGACTAGTATGTTCAATCAATTAATCAATCAATCAATCAGAATAGAACTGGAAGGGACCTTGGAGGTCTTCTAGTCCAACCCCCTACTCAAGCAGGAGACCTTAGACTATTTCAATCAATCAATCAATCAATCAATCGGAATAGAGTTGGAAGGGACTTTGAAGGTCTTCTAGTCCAACCCCCTACTCAAGCAGGAGACCCTAAGACCATTCCAGACCCTAAGACCATCCAGTCACTTCTTAAAAACCTCCTGTGATGGAATCACCCACAACCTCTGATGGAAAGCTGTTAAGAGCTTGTTAAGAATCGCTTGACAGTGAGTTGAGCAACAAATACGCTTAATTAATTAATAATAATAATAATAATAATAATAATAATAATAATAATAATAATTGCATGATAGCGCCCAGGGGTGCCGATATAAAAATTAACCTCTCCATCTGAGTTGGGTTAGCTGTCAATCACAGCTTTCCACCACTTGAAATTTCCTGGCTGATCTTGGGACAGTGGCTTTCTGTTCATCCGCTTCAATTCTGACTCCGAGTGAGACAGGCCAGGCTTGGTTGACCATGGTTAAAAGGAATAAACCAGCATTGGTCGACTGCTCATATCACATTGCGCCTTCTGTACTCCAATTCAAAAAAAAAAAAGTATTACAGACAGTCCTTGTTTTATGACGACAATGGAGGCCTAAAATTTCAATCGCTAAGCGAAACAGTGGCTCAGGAAATTTTCCTCGGTATGACGATGTTTTGTCCGCTGTTGTTAAGGGAATCTGGTTTCCCCGCTGCCCTTTGCTTGCCAGAAGATTGCAAAAGGGGGACCACGTGTCCCCAGAATGCGGCGACCGATATAAAAGCAAATCACTTGACAAGCGTCTGAATTTTGATTTGGGGAATACTGCAATGGTTGTTAATGTAGAGTCTGGAGGACAGAAGGGAAAGGGGAGACATGATCGAAACATTTAAATATGTGAAAGAGTTAAATAAGGTTCAGGAGGGAAGTGTTTTTAATAGGAAAGTGGACATAAGAACAAGGGGGTACAATCTGAGGTTAGTTGGGGGAAAGATCAGAAGCCACGTGAGAAAATATTATTTGACTGAAAGAGGAGTAGATGCTTGGAACAAACTTACAGCAGACGTGGTTGGTAAATCCACAGGAACAGAATTTAAACATGCCTGGGATAAACATAGAGCCACCCTAAGATAAAATGCAGGAAATAGTATAAGGGCAGACTAGATGGACCAGGAGGTCTTTTTATGCCGTCAATCTTCTATGTTTCTATGTTTCTATAAATGAGGAAGGAAGGAAGGAAAGAAGGAGAAGGAAGGAAAGAAAGAAAGAAAGAGAAGAAAGAGCAGGAAGGAAGAGACAGAAGGAAAGAAGTAATGAGGAAGGAAGGAAGGAAGGAAGGAAAGAAAGAGCAGGAAGGAAGGAAGAGAAAGAAGGAAGTAATGAGGAAGGAAGGAAAGAAAGAAAGAGCAGGAAGGAAGGAAAGAAAAAGCAGGAAGGAAGAGAAAGAAGGAAGAAATGAGGAAGGAGGGAAAGAAAGAAAGAGAAGGAAGGGAGGGAGGAAGAATCCACAGTCACTGAATTGAAACATGCCTGGGATAAACATAGATCCATCCTAAGATAAAATACAGGAAATAGTATAAGGGCAGACTAGATGGACCAAGAGGTCTTTTTCTGCTGTCAATCTTCTATGTTTCTATGTTAAGTGTGAAAAAGGGTTCTTCTTGTAACTTGTAACTGTCCCTAAACGAACGAGGATGTTGCTCTAGGCCGTATTTTGCTCTATAATGGTCCCTAAGCATCCTCAAGGTATTTCACCCCAATAAATTGAATTTCCATGGTTATTTTCTTGCCGTAAACTCCTCGGGGGTTTAACCCAATAGCCTTGAAGGCTCCAGATAAGCTTTCTTTGATGGTTTGTGCCTAGCTACCGGGCCCATTTTTTCCGGGCCATAAATCTCAGCTTAAGATAAGCACCATGGAGATTGTGGTCATTGGGTCATTCGTTTCCCCCGGCAGACTGGAGTGGCAGGAGTAATGGGGTAACTATACTCCTCAGTAAGTCCTCAGTATTTACAGCCCCTACTTGACAAAATCATGCACTGGGACTGTAATAAACAATTATCATATTTTCTTCAGGGTACAAATATATACAGTATGTAGTTTCTAGAACCGCTAAGTTTATAGTCAGGGCTTTTTCAGATGAGAATACATTTTATAGAACATATTGGGGTGGCATGCAAAGGAGATGAACTCACTTAAGAATATTTTATATCAGTATCTTAGATTTGTTTGATATAATCCTTTGCACGAGTTATATTCTCATGTTTTACTACTCAATTTTAGCATATTATACTGCATTTTAACTTATTATTTATTCAAATTCCCTCTATTTTAGCCAATTTTATTGTATTTTAACCAGTCACAGTTTTATGACGACCAATGTGGTCCTTTTCCTCGCTTTGATATGGTCGATTGACTAATCAAATAAAGTTGATATTGATATTGATAGTGGGGTACCGAAGCCCATAAACGCGTTTGAAGGGGGGGGATATTGGCTAGGATTTTAGCCCAGGAAGATGGGAATACTCCAGCCCACTGGTGCAGCCTTGCCAAGGGCAGATGGGAGTCTAGGAGGAACTGAGAGATGCAGGCCAGGACAGGCTGAGGTTGACGAAGATGACACCACCACCACCACCACCCCGGCACCCTCCCCAATTTCTTCGTTCTTCACCCCCCACCCCCATTTTATGAGCCTCCGAGTCTCAGCCTTTCCCAGAGCTGGAAAATATTTGTGCTGGAACTTCAGAGGAAGCCCTGAGCTCTGCAAGTCCTTAGGATGCATTGCCTTGGCCTTTATTGAAAGGTTGCGTCTTCCTTCTTTCCATCCATCCATCCTTCCTTCCTTTGCTTTGTCCTTCTTCCTTGCTACCTCCCATCACTTTCCTTCTATTCCTTCCTTCCTCCTTTCCTCTTTCATATCCTTCCTTCCTTCCCTCCTTCCTCTTCTTTCCTTCCCCTTCATTTCTTCCTTTCCTTTTCTTTCCATTCTACTCTTTCTTTCCTTCCTTCCCCTTCCTTCCTTTTTTCCAATTCTTCCTTTCCCTGCATCCCTTCCTCCAATCCTTCCTTTCTCTCCCTCTTTCTTTCTCATTCCTTCCTCTTCTTTTCCAATTCTTCTTCCCTCCCTCTTCTTCCTTTCCATTTCTTCTTTTCCTTCCTTCCCTCTTCTTTCCTTCCTCTCAATTTCTTCCTTTCCTTTCCATTCCATTTCCTTCCTTGTTTCCTCTTTTCCAATCCTTCCTTCCCCTCTCCCTCCCTTTCTCCTTCCTTCTTTACATCTCCTTCCTTCCTTCTTCCTTCCTTCATTGTATATTTCCTTCCTTGCTATCTCCCTCTTCCATCTCTTTTGTTCTATTTCTTCCTTCCTCCTTTCCTCTTTCATATCCTTCCTCCCTCTTCTTTCCTTTCCACTCTTTCTCCTTCCTTTTTCTTCTTTTCAAATTATTCCTTTCCCTTCCTCCTTCCAATCCTTCCTTTCTCTCTCCCTCCCTTTCTCCTTCATTTTCTCTTCTTTTCCAATTCTTCTTTTCCCTCCCCCTCTTCTTTCCTCCCTATTTCTTTATTTCCTTTCCATTTCCTTCCTTCTTTCCTCCTTTCCAATTCCTTTCCCTCTCTCCATCCCTCCCTCCCTTCCACACTCCCTCCCTCCTTCTCCTTCCTTCCTCCTCTCTCCTTTTTCATTCCTTCCACCCACTCAACTATTCTCCTCTCCTCTCTCATTTTCTCCCTCTCCCTCCCTCCTTTCCTTCCATTCTTCTCCCTTCCTTCCTCCTCTCTCCTTTTTCATTCCTTCCATCCACCCAACCATTCTCCTCTCCTCTCTCCTTTTCTCCCTCTCTCCCTTCCTTCCATTCTTCTTTCCTCCCTCCCTCCCTTCCTCCCCCTTTTCATTCCATCCACCCAACCATTCTCCTCTCCTCTCTCCTTTTCTCCCTCTCTCCCTTCCTTCCATTCTTCTCTCATCCTTTCTACCTTTCTTCCTTCCATCCATCCCAACGCAACCCACATGGTCCATTTATGCTGGACACATTAAAACGCCACCCCTGACAGCTCACCCCTCCATCCCAAACCCCCACCTTTGGAGCCCCCGGCCACCCTCTGCCTTCCGCTGGCTGGCCACTGAGGGGCCCTGCCTTCCGAGACCCCCCCCCGCCCTTCACTGCCCTCTTCGCCAACCGTCTTCTCCTCCACCTTTTGCAAACACACACCAAAAAAGAGAAAGGAAACACGGTCGGAGAGCAAGCGTGGGCTTGTTTTGGAGGGGGAGGGGGTGGAATGCAAAAAAAAAAAAAGGGCCTCCACCGAAGGACCCCAGCAAGGTATGTAGGTTGGAGCCTCTCCTTACACCTGGTGCATCCTTCCTTCGTGGGCACACTCGGGCACGCTGGCTGCCAAGGGAAGGCCACTAATTCCTGTGCAACTAGCAAGTGTGATTTGACTTCTCTTTTCTTCTCTCCTCCTCTATTCTCTTCTTTTCCCCTCCTCTCTTCTCTTCTCTCCTCCTCTACTCTCTTATTTTTTCCTTCTCTTTTCTTCTTTCTTCCTCTCTTCTCTTCTTTCTTCCTCTCTCCTCCTCTCTTGTCTTTTCCTCTCTTCTCTTCTCTCCACCTCTCTTCTCTTCTCCTTTTTTCTCTTCTCTCCTCCTCCTCTCTTCTCTTCTTTCCTCCTATCTTGTATTTTCCTCTCTTCTCTTCTCTCCACCTTCTCTTCTCTCCTCCTCTCTTCTCTTCTCCTCTGTTCTCTCCTCCTCTCTTCTCTTCTCCTCTTCTCTCCTCCTTCTCTTCTCTTTTCTTCTCTCTTCTCTCCTCCTCTCCTCTCCCCCTCCCCTGCTCAATCCTCCCTCTCCCTTCTCCTCTCCTCCTCACCCCTCCCCACCCACCCCCAGTCCCAGTACAATTTGCTCAACAGGAGCATGGATCAGACCGCTGACAGCCGAGCCGCCTCCTCCACGCCTTACAACTCGGAGCACATCGCTAATGTCCCCACGCTCTCGCCTTACTCCCAGCCCAGCTCGACCTTTGACACCATGTCTCCGGCCCCCATCATCCCCTCCAACACCGACTACCCGGGACCCCATCACTTCGAGGTCACCTTCCAGCAATCCAGCACGGCGAAATCGGCCACCTGGACGGTAAGTTTTGGCGTCTCTCCCTTCGCGCTCTCTCTCCAAAGTTGGCTCGTGGTGGTGGGGTCGTACTGAAGGGGTCTTGTATTTTTGGGTTGGGGGGTAGGTGGGCTTCCTTGTGGGAATGCCACCCCAGTTGGGATGGGGAGGGAGCTCTCTGCCCCTTATTTATTTATTTTATTTTAGTTAGATTTCTGTGCTGCCCTTCTCAATCGACTCTGGGCAGCTTACAACATAATAACTCAATCTGTATAGTCTGGAGGACAGAAGGGAAAGGGGGGACACGATCGAAACATTTAAATATGTGAAAGGGTTAAATAAGGTTCAGGAGGGAAGTGTTTTTAATAGGAAAGTGAACCCAAGAACAAGGGGATACAATCTGAGGTTAGTTGGGGGAAAGATCAGAAGCAATGTGAGAAAATATTATTTTCCTGAAAGAGGAGTAGATGTTTGGAACAAACTTCCAGCAGACGTGGTTGGTCAATCCACAGTCACTGAATGTAAACATGCCTGGGATAAACATAGATCCATCCTAAGATAAATACAGGAAATAGTAGAAGGGCAAACTAGATGGACCAGGAGGTCTTTTTCTGCCGTCAATCTTCTATGTTTCTATAAATACAATACAAAACCTGTAGAAATCTAACATTGCCATCTAAAATTTCTAAAACTCCCTTATCTTAAAAAACACAACCATCCAACTAATTTAACCTTTACCACCCTCACCCCCATACAATCCTGGTCCAGAGTCTAAAATCCAGCATTCTCCAAAAACAGATGTTTAACCATCTGCAGCCAATCTCTTCCAACTTTTTAAGGTTGGTCTTTCCAAAATTAGCCCCAGTAAAAAAGTGAGAGAGATTTATCAGGGATCCTTGGTCCTCTCTGACCTTGGTCGTGGTTTCCTTGCAGGCGTTTCATGACCAAACTAGATAACATCATCAGTGGTAGAAAGGAGTGGGGAAAGAAGAGAAAGGGAAGGAGAAAGGAGGAGGAGGAGAGAAGGAGAAAGAAGGAGGAGAGGAAAAGAAGAGAAAGGAGGAGAGGAGAAAGAGAAGAGAAAGAAGTCGGAGAGAAGAGAGAGAATGAGAAAGGAGAAGAGAATAGAGAGAAGGAGAAAGGAGGGAAAAGAAGAAAGGAGGAGAGGAGAAAGAGAAGGAGAAAGAAGTAGGAGAGAAGAGAGAGAAGGAGAAAGGAGGAGAGAAGTGAGAGAAGGAGAAAGAAGGAGAGGAAAAGAAGAAAGAGAAAGGAGAAGGAGAGGAGAAAGAGGAAAAAGAAGGAGAGAAGGAGAAGGAGAGGAGAGAAAGAAGGAAAAAGGAGGACAGGAAAAGAAGAAAGAGAAGGAGAAAGAAGAAAGAGAAGGAGAAAGGAGAAGGAGGACTGTGAGATCCTAGATGCTTTCCAACCTTGGTTGTTTTCTTGCAAATGTTTCACGACCCAAACTAGGTAACGTCATCAGGGCTAAGTAAGTCCTAGTTTGTGACCCACTTTGGCTCAGGAAACCTCAGCAAGAAAGCCCACCAAGCTGAGAGGTGGACCCCTCATTTCAACCTTGAGCTACCAATTTTATTTCATTTTATTTTAATCGACACTGAGATGGATCTCCGGTTTTCTAGCGACAAAAAAAAGATACGATTTTTCTCGCACGCTCTGCCAAAGACCCCAACACGTGGATTAAGTGGTTTTTTTGGCTTTTCATGTTGTGAAAAATGTCCCTTCCGGATAATCTCTCGTAATCCCTTGCCTTGTTTGCTTGGAAAAGCAGATAAAGGCTCAACCATCATTGTACCCATTTTACAGGTTTTATCTGGAGAGTTGCAATAAAAGAGTTTGCCGCTTGCATTCCCGTAAAACGGGAGGACAGCATTTACCGTTAAATTCTCTCAGGGTTCACCTTCTGTGTGTTGTCTAAGTGTGTTTGTGTGTCAGTGCAGCCCTTTCCAATTCTTCCTTCCCCTCCCTCCCTTTCTCTCTCTCTCTCCCTCCTTCTCCTTCCTTCCTTCCTCCTCTTTTCCAATTTTTCTTTTCTTTTCTTTCCCTCTTCTTTCCTTCGTCCCCATTTCTTCCTTTCCCTTCCATTCCCTTCCATTCCTTCTTTCCTCTTTTCCAATTCTTCCTTTCCCTCCAACCCTTCCTACCTCTCCCTCCCTCTTTGTCCTTCCTTCCTTGCTATCTCCCTCTTCCATCTCTTTCCTTCTCTTCCTTCCTTCCTCCTTTCTTCTTTCATATCCACCCTCCCTCCCTCTTCTTTCCTTCCTTTCCATTTCTTCCTTTCCTTTCCATTCCACTCTTTCCTTTCTTCCTTCCTTCCTTCCCCTCCCTTTCCTTCCTTCTTCCTTCCTTCATTGCATAATTCCTTCCTTGCTACCTCCCTCTTCCATCTCTTTCCTTCTCCTCCTTCCTTCCTTCCTCTTTCATATCCTTCCTTCCTTCCTCTCTCCCTCTTCTTTCCTTCCTTTTTCTTTCTTTCTTTCCTTTCTTTTCCATTCCACCCTTTCCTTCCTTCCTTCTTTCCTTCCTTCTTTTCCAATTCTTCCTTTCACTCCCTCCCTCCTTTCAACACTTCCTTTCTCTCCCTCTCCCTCTTTCTCCTTCCTTCCTCCTCTTTTCCATTTTTTTTTTTTTGGAGTTGTGCTGTGACGGGGTGGATTTAATAGCCTTAAAATGATTTTTTTTAAAAAAAGGGAACGGCTCGCAGATGTGGGCCAGATGTTTGGACTGGATTTGGCATAGTTGAGCACCTCTGGCATCTCATGCCAAGGACCTGAGATGGACAAAAGTTTGTTTAACAATATTACCGCATCCTTGAAGGACGTCAGCCGTCCAGCGTTAAAGCTGCCTTTGGCAATTGACCGATGGGGATTTCGTCAACGGCGAGGGGTTCTACCAGGTGTTTATTAACACAAGGAGTCCTCGACTTGCAACGATCACGGAGCCCCACATTTCTGTGGCTAAGTGAGACAGCGGTGGATTTTGAGTTTGGCGCCACTTCACGGGGTTTCTTGCTGCGGCTGCCAAGTGGCAATTGTTAAGTTTAGTCACACACGGTTATGAAGTGAATGCAACTTGGTTGGTCAGAAGGACACAAAAGGTGGGTCACGCGACCTGGCACGGAAGGCTGCGACCGCCATAAATATGGGTTTTCACTTTGTGTGTGTGTGTTTCAAAAGAAGCATTTTATTGTATTTAATTATTTTATTAGATTTATACGCCACCCTTGTCCTCGCAGGCTCAGGGTGGATTTTGCCCTGTCGTTGCCATGTGGATTTAAAAGAAATGTGTTTATTTATACTGTATAATCATGTTAAGGAGCTCATATTCACAGTTCTAGACCTGGGAACCTGGCTGGAATTGTGTGTGTGTGTGTGTGTGTTTGTGTGTGTAATATATTTTTGCTAATAAGGAAAAGGAAGAGAGACTAGTATAGATCTGTTTTTTATTATAAGGGTTTTAAATACTGTTTGTAATATTGGATTTGTACTCTGTATATTGCTCCTTGTGAGCTGCTCCGAGTCTTCGGAGAGGGGTGGCATACAATAAATAATAATAATAATAATAATAATAATAATAATAATAATAATAATAATTCAAGCTCTTTCGCTCTCTTCAGCTAGCCAGAATATATATACACACATACAAACATGTATACAGAATCTACATATATATATACACATATACAGAGTACAGAATATATTTTCTACTTAAGAACCCGAGCCCTGAAAAATTTCCCAGGGAATTTGAGAGCGGCACGAAGGCCCGGCCAGTTTCCTGCCATTCCCCCTTTAATCCTGGCCATCTCAGGCTTTTCTGGGCTGCCAGAGCCTTTTGGTGGCGCTCCCCCTCTCGCCTGCCTGGGTTTCTCTCTCTGGCGCAGTGGATGGGAGGCAGCCTCGCGCTGGGTGTATGGGAGGCACGTGCTCCTCCTTGCCGCCTCAGAGTTCCTCTTTTTTATTTTAAGCCTTAAAGTTTTGGATTTTTTTGATTCCCCTGCCCTCCCCTTCTTCCTTCGGCAGCGAGTGCCCTCCTCTTCTTCCTCCTCCTCCTCCTCCCATCCAAATTCCAAGCTTTTATTTCTGTCCTAATGGGTTTGCACGCATTATTTGCTTTTCCATTGATTCCTATGGGTAAAATTTGGCGACGTTTCAACGAGGTCCCACTCGTCATCTTCAGGCTGGTGTTTCTGTCCTTGTTCTAAGGCCTTAAGAAACACCAGCCTGAAGATGACGAGTGGGACCTCGTCGAAACGTCGCCAGAAATTTCCAAATTCTACACGGGAAGAAACCCGAATATACCAAGACCGTCATACCTGTAGCCGTGAAAATCTACGAAAACACACACACACACATATATATATATATGTATGTATGTATCACATATTTTTTACATACAAAAATATAGTTTGTTGGCTATGAATAAATTAACTGCCTTGAAATTGCCCTGGGTTGGGCCTAGAGGCAAAAAAGGAACTGTGACGTTCCTTCAATATACCAGGGTGATCCGACATAAAAACACACACACATATATATGTAGATTGTTCTGTGTATATATGTTCTGTCGGGCTCTCTGGTAGACTCCTTCCAAAAATTCACAGGTACAAATTTCAGACACACACACGTTTGAAAATTCAAAACTATGTTCTTTATAATGAAAATTCACTTAAAATAAGCCCTCTTTTGGTATAGCAAAGAGCACTCGTCTCCAACCAAACTGGTAATTTGTACAAGTCCCTTATCAGTTCAGTGATACTTAGCTTGCAGCTGTGAGGCAATTCACAGTCCTTCTTCTTTCACAAAGTGAAACACACTTTGCTCTGGTTTAGTTTCAAAGCGGGGAAAAATCAGCACACAAAAAGTCAAAGTCAGTAAAGCAGTCACGAAACACAACGATCAGATAATCCTCCACAATGGCCAAACCCACAGGCTGCTATTTATAGCAGCATCACTAATTACCACAGCCCCACCCAACCACAGGTGGCCTTATTTTCTTTGATAATAATCTCTCAGTTGTTGTTGCCTATGCATCGCTCTCCGCATGCGTGGCTGTATCATTAACTCTTGTTCTGAATCCAAGGAGGAGCTAGATAATTGATCTCCTTCTGAGCTGTCTGCCACACTCTCCTCCTCCCTGTCACTCATGTCTTCTTGGTCAGAGGAGCCTTCATCAGCAGATTCCACCGGAGGCAAAACAGGCCTGCAGCATCTCCCCCACATCCACCATCCTTGGGGCAGGAGCTGGGCCAGAGCTAACCACAACATATATATATATATATATCATACACACACACACACATATATACACACATATATACATATACACATAAACAAATATATATGTAGATTGTTCTGAGTTTGGGTTTTGTTATGTTGTGAGCCGCCCCGAGTCTTCGGAGAGGGGTGACATACAAATCTAATAAATTATTATTATTATTAGTATTATTATTATTATTATTATTATTTACCATATTGAAAGCAGCACGAAGCCAATAACTTCAGCCTGATGATGGCGAATGTAATTTCACTGAAACGTCGCACAGACACTCAAAATACAATCTACATACATATACCCATGAAAATCTACGAAAACATATCTATCTATCTATCTATCTATCTATCTATCTATCTATCTAACATATGTTTTTGTTGAATATATATATATATATACTTATATACATACATACACATACATATACATGCACACTTGGTAATG
Organism: Erythrolamprus reginae; assembly: GCF_031021105.1. Taxonomy (NCBI): domain Eukaryota; kingdom Metazoa; phylum Chordata; class Lepidosauria; order Squamata; family Dipsadidae; genus Erythrolamprus; species Erythrolamprus reginae. The sequence continues at coordinate 17,976,481 of NC_091957.1, read as the reverse complement.
CATAATTTGTATTAATGGTTTATTTAACAAACCTCCCTAAATGGGGAAATACAGATTTCACCCGTGGAGGCCTTTATGAGAATTAGAAATAGAATCCTAGGGATGGAAGGGACCTCAGAAATCCTCTAGTCCAGGGGTAGGCAAAGTTGGCTCTTCTATGACATGTGGACTTCAACTCCCAGAATTCCTGAGCTAGCATGATTGGCTCAGGAATTCTGGGCGTTGAAGTCCATAAGTCATAGAAGAGCCCACTTTGCCTACCCCTGCTCTAGTCCAACCCACTGCTTAAGCAGGAGACCCTCTTCCCAGAGGTGGGCCGCTAAGGTGGAATGGTGACATGTGCTTACCCCTGTGGCTCTGAATGCTAGCAGAGTCCAGCGCAATTACACTACTGCACATGGGCAGGCAGCAAAATCTCACCCGGACACGCAGAGGCAAAAAACCGCACAGCAACACAGGTGCATTTTTCTGACCTTTGGCCTCAACAAGCCATAGGGGTCCCCATAGAGGTCTCAATAAGCCACGATCAATCCATTACAAATAGCTAATTAAGCTTAGTAAAATGGGGAACTAAAGTTTACAAATCGGGCAAACCAAGTTTACTAGTTGAGCTTGAGAAGTCAGGAAAACTAAGTTTACTACCTTTGTGTAGGAAATGAGGCAAACCAGGTTTACTTGAGCTTTGCAAGTTGGACAAACTAAGTTTATTAGTTGAGCTTAATAAATTGGGCAAATCAAGTTTACTAGTTGAGCTTAGGAAGTTGGGCAAACCAGGTTTGAGCTTTGTAAGTTGGACAGACCAAGTTTGCTAGTTGAGCTTAATAAATCAGGCAAACCAAGTTTACTAGTTGAGCTTAGCAAGTCAGGCTTACTATTTGAACTTTTAAAATTAGACAAACCGTGTTTACTAGTTGAGCATATTCCTCTTTTGTGACCTCCTGACAAGGCCAGATTATTTAATGACTGTGCCAGTAATTTAAAAACTGCAATGATTAACATGACAACTGTGTCAAGAAAGCTCGTAAAACAAGGCAAAACTCACTTTGCAATATAATTTCTGGGCTCAGTTGTGGTCATAACCCGAGGACTACCTGTATTACTGCAGAATCGTCTTCTGTTAATGACCATGTAAAAGCCTTACATGGGTAGAATCTGGGCAACTGAATGGAGCTGAGTGTTTACTGGCCATCTGCCCTTCCCTGTCGCCAATACGGAGTTTTATCCGGCAAATATATTCTCATTGTGCCCAGAGAGAGAAATATCTGCCTCTACCTAGGATCAAATTCGAACCTGTGTTACTGCAGAATATCATTCAAATATTCAGCATTTCCACGTGCAATTATTTTGGAGTGGTGTCTAAGGTGGACACAACAACACATGAGCACACAACAGATACAAGCTCAAAGTGAACCGCTCCAAACTTGACTGCAGGAAATACAACTTTAGTAACCGAGTAGTTGATGCCTGGAACTCACTACCAGACTCTGTAGTATCACCTGACTCCCAAAACTTTACTCTTAGACTGTCCACTGTTGACCTCTCCCGATTCCTAAGAGGTCAGTAAGAGGCCTGCATAAGCGTACCAGCGTGCCTTCCGTCCCTACCCAAAACCGGCACCTCAAAGGTCTTCTAGTCCAGCCCCTTGCAACAGGCAGGAAAACCAAATGCAACATTACAGGTTCACACATGTTTCTCTTTTGCCGCAGTGAGACCATTGCCAAAATTCCACACAAGCAAATTTTGCAGTTGTAGAAAATAAATACACCAGCTCAATATTTTCTGCTATTTGTTGGGGAGGAAAATATATATACTGTACTGTATATAGTAAGAGAGGAAAAATTGGAGAAAAAAACTGTTTCTAACTTCCTTCTCTTTTGCAGGAATATCCTAATTTGGTAATTTTTAAGATTGGTGGACTTCAAATTCCCAGAATTTCCCCTTCCCTGGCCTTACTTGGGAATTCTGGGAGTTGAAGTCCACTTAGGAACATAGATTGACAATCAATTTCACAGGCTGTTGTGCAAATATTTCATTCATTCAGATCTAACATGTGTTATTTGAGTGTTCCCTTTATTTTTTTGAGAGATAGATAGATATAGATAGATAGATAGATAGATAAAAATAGATAGATAGATAGATAGAAATAGATAGATAGATAGAAATAGATAGATAGAAATAGATAGATAGATAAAGATAGATAGATAGATAGAAACAGATAGATAGATAGATAGATAGATAGATAGATAGATAAAGATAGATAGATAGATAGATAAAGATAGATAGATAGATAGATAGATAGAAATAGATAGATAGATAAAGATAGATAGATAGATAGATAGAAATAGATAGATAGATAAAAATAGATAGATAGAAATAGATAGATAGATAGATAGAAATAGATAGATAGATAGATAAAGATAGATAGATAGATAGAAACAGATAGATAGATAGATAGATAGATAGATAAAGATAGATAGATAGATAGATAGATAGATAAAGATAGATAGATAGAAATAGATAGATAGATAAAGATAGATAGATAGATAGATAGATAAAGATAGATAGAAATAGATAGATAGATAGATAGAGATAGATAGATAGATAGATAGATAGATAAAGATAGATAGATAGATAGATAGATAGATAGATAGATAGATGATAGATAGATATCATTTTCATATTTCAGCAAAATATGTTATAGAAAGAGGGAGAGACAGAGGGAGAGAAAGAGAGAGTGAGGAGAGAAAGAGAGAGGGAAGAGAGAAAGAAGGAGAGACAGAGAGAGAGAGAGAGACAGAAGGAGAGAGAGTGAAAGAGAGGAGAAAGAGAGAGGAGGGGTTGGAAATATTGCCCTAGTAAGTCCACACAGTCAGGATTTTTCACCACTGTGTTTTTCTTGGGAAAACATCCTTCCCACTTCACACACACACACACAAAAACACACACACACCTTTCCTGCCTGTGATTCATTTTGCCAGCGGGCGATCGGTCAGCTGCGGCGGCACCCGGCGTGACAGCGCACGCCAACCGGTGCAAAAAATTGGGGGATCTGCCCGTTTGGGCACGTTGGAGTTAGGAACCTTCTCACAGCTGTTGCTCCTCTCCCAACCGAGAGATAATGAATATTTTTTTCACAAATCCCACCTCGTCGTGCGGTCCCTTTGGATGGCCTGACAATTGGCAAGTGGGGGGGGACCTCCGCTTCCATCTGGCCTAATTGGCATTTGGGGGGGTTGCACTATGGTTTTGGGGGGTCTGCGGAGGCGAGAGGGGGGGGCAAGCTGCAAGGAGCTGGCTTCCTAAATTTGATGTTTTTAAAAGGTCCAAACAAGATTTCTTTCCATGCTGAACGGATTGGAAATAGGAATAAAAACGTCCCTGAAACTATCATTCTTTCATTGAGTCTTGAGACCTAGATGAAAGAATCTAGAAGGCAGGATTCTAAAGCTGGAAGGGACCTTGGAGGTCATCTAGTCCAACCCCCTGCTTAAGGCAGGAATAGCATCACTAGGTTGGGTCTCCTGTTTGAACAGGGGGGTTGGGCTAGAAGACCTCCAAGGTCCTTTCCAACTCTGTTGTTGTGTCCTTCCTTCCTTCCTTCCTTCCATCTAATTTCTTTTTTATCCTCCTTCTTTTCCTTCCTTTCTTCCTGCCTTCCTAATTTTTTTCTATTGTTCTTCCTGCCTTTCTAATTTCTTCTCTAATTCTTTCCTTTTCCTTCCTTCCTAATTTTTTTCTATTCTCCTTCTTTCATTTTCCTTCCTTCCTTCCTCCAAATTTCTTTTTTATTCTCCTTCTTTTCCTTCCTTCCTAATTTTTTGCTCTTGTCCTTCCTGCCTTCCTCCTAATTTCTTCTTTAATTCTTCTTTACATTTCCTTCCTTCCTACCTTTTTCTATTCTCCTTCTTTCCTTTTCCTTGCTTGCTTCCTTTTAATTTCTTTTTTATTCTTTCTTTTCCTTTCTTCCTGCCTTCCTAATTTTTTTCTATTGTCCTTCCCGCCTTCCTAATTTCTTTTTAAATTTTTCTTTCCTTTTCCTTCCATTCTACCCTTTTCTCTTCTCCTTCCTTCCTTCCTTCCCTTCCTTCCTCCTAACTTTTTTATCCTCCTTCTTTTCTTTCCTTCTTTCCTGCCTTCCTATTTTTTCCTCTTGTCCTTCCTGCCTTCCTGCTAATTTCTTCTTTAATTTTTTAATTCCTACCTTTTTCTATTCTTCCTTCTTTCCTTTTCCCTGCTTCCTGCCTTCCTTCCTTCCTTCCTAATTTCTTTTTCTATTCTCCCTGTTTCATTTTCCTTATTTCCTAATTTTTTTCTATTCTCCTCCCTTCCTTCCCTCCCTCCTTCCTTCCCTCCCTTTTCCTGTCTTCTGTATTCCAGTCAAACGGTTCATTCACGGAATAAAAATCCAGTTTCTTATTCTGTTCCTAAAACGATCAGAATCAAAAGCTTCTTCCAAAGGGTCCAGCCTGGGTTTGTGAGCCGGTGGGTTAAAATTCCCAGGACAAACGTCTCACTTAGCAACAGGAATGCCGCCTTCCACTGTGGTCGCAAGTGGAGGGTTTCCCACAATGGGAGGAGGGAACGTTGTCTCTTCGCTCCCGGGATCTGTCCGGACACATTTGGCCAAGTTGGTTAACGGTATTTGTGGTTTGCAAGCCGCTACACGCCAGAGCGAGACGACATATGTGTTATTAGCACCTTTCCCGTGCAATCTGTCTCAGCCTGCCCTGCGGACGGGACGCCTTGCAGCTGCTTGTACAAAGGCGGGAAGGAAATTAGACGCCGCAGGCCCTGCGCTTCCCTTCCCCAAACAACACACAAACACAATCGCACAGGTTTTTCCCTCCACACACACACACACACCACACCAGGTTTGTGCCTTTCCATGCTATCCAAAATCGAAGCGTTCAACTTCATGGAAACTTCCCTAAACTCAATTGGATAAAAAAAAAGAAATTAAAAAATTGATTGTTGTGGAAAAAAAGGAATAGGCATAATGGTTATTTTTTTGGACAACTGAATGCAACGGAATTTCCTTTTAAAGTATGCTGATTAGTGTAGCTTTAAAGTTCCTACTCTATCTATTCCATTCCATTTCATTCCATTCCATATTCTTATTCTATTCTATCCTACTATCTTCTCCTATAGGAGGGAGGGAAAGAAGGAAGGAAGGAAGGAAGAAGAAGGAAGGAAGAAAGAAAGAAAGAAAGAAAAAAGAAAGAAAGAGTGGAAAGAGGGAGGAAAGGAAAGAAAAAGAAAGGGGAGGGAGGGAGGAAAGAAAAAACAAAGAAGGAAGGAAGGAAGAAAAAATAATGTGTGGCAGAAGGGAGGAAAGGGGAAGGAGGGAGGGAAAAGAAAGAAAACGTAGGAAGGGAGAGGGAAGAAAAGGAAAGGGAGGAAGGAAGAATGAAGGAAGGGAGAGAAAAGAGAGTGGAAAGAGGGAGGAAAGGAAAGAAATGGGAGGGAGGAAAGAAAAAACAAGGAAGGAAGGAAGGAAGGAAGGAAGGAAGGAAGGAAGGAAGGAAGGAAGGAAGGAAAAATAATGTGTGGCAGGAGGGAGGAAAGAGGAAGGAGGGAGGGAAAAGAAAGAAAATGTAGGAAGGGAGAGAGAAGAAAAGGAAAGGGAGGAAGGAAGGAATAATGAATGAAGGAAGGAAGGACGAGAAAAGAGAGTGGAAAGAGGGAGGAAAGGAAAGAAAAAGAAATGGGAGGGAGGGAGGAAAGAAAAAACAAAGAAGGAAGGAAGGAAGGAAGGAAAAATAATGTGTGGCGGGAGGGAGGAAAGGGGAAGGAGGAAAAAGGAAGAAAATATAGGAAAGGAGACGGAAGAAAAGGAAGGGAGGAAGGAAGGAAGAATGAAGGAAGAAAAAGGAAAGAGTGGAGGGAGGGAGGAAAGGAAGGGAAAAGAAAGAGGGAGGGAGGGAGGGCGGGAGGAAGGAAGGAAGGACCATTGAAAGAATTCCCAGGAGCCAGGATGGGCCTCAGCACCCCCCTCCGCTTCACCTGCCGGTCCTTCCCAGTTTCCAGAGAAAAAGGCACCCATGGCAGCTGTGCCCCCCCCCTTTGCCAGGGGCCGTTGCCATCACCCTCTCTGGGGCGGCCTGGCGGGAGCTGTTGGGGCTTGACAGAGGCGGAAGCTTTTCTGCGTGGGATGAGGGCTGCCATTAGCCCCAGGGCTTCTCTCCGCCGGTCCTGTCCCGACATGGGAGAACAAACCAACAACATGCACACAACGGTTCCTCTCTTGGGTTTTTTTTTTGGGGGGGGAGGAATGTCTGCCTCCGTTCCCAGGAAGACGGCCTCCTTCCTGGGAAGTGAAGCAAGCTTAGCCATAAACAAGCCACCTTGTGGGTTTAAGTGGATGCAACATCCTAATTAAGCCAGAGTTTGCGCAACCCCGATCGATAAACTACGATCAGTTGCTTCTCAGATAAGCCCATTAAGGTGGAAACACTTTGCTGATAAAACACATGGGTAATTTTATCGTGGCCACGATGCTACAAAACCAGCCAAGATCAAGATTTAATATATTTGGGAAGGAACATCAGTGTACATGAGGGTATGTACATTGGGCAAGGGGTCGGATTAGATGACCTCCGAGGTCCCGTCTAGCTAGGAGTCTACCCGATCCGGAATCCATGCAGAGGGTTAGAAATATTGCAAATCTAAATACATAAATATGTATATCTACACTTATATTATATTATGTTATATTACTATACCAATACGTATATACGTATCCCCGAGTCTGCGGAGAGGGGCGGCATACAAATCTAAATAATAAAATAAATAAATTTGTGTCTGTCTATCTATGAATCCATCCATTTATCTAATCTCTCTCTCTCACTCTCTCTATCCATGCATGTATCCATCCATCCATCCATCCATCCATTTAATCTCTCTCTCTCTACGTCATCTTGCTATCTATCCATTTATCCATCCATCCATCCATCCCATCTATCTCTCTCATCTATCAATCTATCCATCTATTTATCATCAATCAATCAATCAATCTATCTATCTATCTATCTATCTATCTATCTATCTATCTATCCATCTATCTTTCTCATCTCTCTCCCATCCATCCATCCATCCATCATATCAATCAATCAATCAATCAATCAGTCTGCCTGTCTGTTTATCTATCTATCTATCTATCTATCTATCTATCTATCTATCTATCTATCTATCTATCATCTATCTATTTATCTATCCATCTATTTATCATCAATCAATCAATCAATCAATCATTCTATCTATCTATCTATCTATCTATCTATCTATCATCTATCTATCTGTTTATCTATCTCATCTCTCTCTCTCTCCCCCCTCCATCCATCCATCCATCCATCATATCTATCTGTCTGTCTGTCTGTCTATTTGTCTATCTGTCTATCTGTCTATCTTTCATTCATCTATTCATCTGTCTGTCTGTCTGTCTGTCTGTCTGTCTGTCTGTCTGTAAATATAAAGATATGATTAAACTGAAACTTGCATATTGCAGTTGGTGGCCTTGCACTTGGTGGTTTATTCCATAAATCAGCTTTAAACAAACCATAGCTTAACACAATGCACCCCAAAAAGGGGGGGCGGGAGTTTTCTCAGAGGCAAACTGAGGCCACCCAGAGTTTGCAAGAGATTAAAACTGGAATAATAAAACTTCCTCTTTTACAGCCTACAGGAACGAGGGAGTTGGAAGGGACCTTGGAGGTCTTCTTGACCAGTGTTTCCCAACCTTGACAACTTGAAGATATCTGGACTTCAATGCTGGCTGGGGAATTCTGGGAGTTGAAGTCCAAATATCTTCAAGTTGCCAAGGTTGGGAAACACTGGTCTAGACCAACCCCCTGCTCGAGCAGGAAATCTGATGCAACTATACTGCTCAAAAAAACAAAGGGAACCCTCAAAGAACACTTCCTACATCTGAATGAATGAAATATTCTCACTGAATACTTTGTTCTGTACAAAGTTGAATGTGCACATCAGCCTGTGAAATTGACTGTCAATCAATGTTGCTTCCTAAGTGGACAGTTGGATTTCACAGAAGTTTGATTGACTTGGAATTCTATTGTGCTGTTTAAGTGTTCCCTTTATTTTTTTTTGAGCAGTGTATATTATAAAACTATAATATAGTCTGCAAGGAGTTGGGTGGCTTAGAAATTTAACTAACTAACTAACTAACTAACTAACTAACTAACTAACTAACTAACCAACCAACCAACCAACCAACTAAATAAATAAATCTATAATACCCTAACTATAATTCTTTTTTTAAAAAAGATCTCTGCTTCATTTCCTAGTCCCTGCAAAAGATCAGAAGTGCCTTTTTCCGTTTAAAGGAAGTGCTGACATTTTATTTTTTTATTTAGGAAACGCAAAGTTTTAATCAAATCAATTGGTGCTTGCACACGCGTGCGCACACACACACACACACAGGTGTGTCGATTTATCTTTGGCTGGGAATTGTCTTTTTCCTTCTGCAAATTCCCAGGGCCTCCCAATTGCTCCAGGGATGAGCCCAAGGGGGAGGTGGGCTGAAGAGATGAGGGGGCTTTGAGAGGAAGGGGGGGCAATACAGCTGCAGAGGAAAGAGGAAAGGGGGGAGGCAGCTTCTTTTAAGTCCTGGGTGGGGGCTCCAGAGGAGGGGGCTCTGCAGTGGCTCAGGGCTACGGAAGGAGAGGTACCCACCGAGGAGGGTGAAGAAGGGCTGGAGTAATGCAGATTTCAAGATTGTTTTTTTAATTATTATTATTTATTTTATTTAGTATTTATTATTATTTATTAGATTTGTATGCCGACCCTCTCTGAAGACTCCGAAGACTGTTGTTGAAATGTATTTGTTTTCTTGTGAAGTCTATGGCAAGAGTTAGGAGGGGAAAGTGTCTCTCGGGCTGCAAAAATGGTCTTAAGCATCAAACTTACCAGGTCCACCCATCCTTTCCCTCTCTCCCTGTTTCCCTGCCTTTCTTTCTTTTTCTTTCTCTCTTTGTCCATCCATCCATCCTTTCCCTTCCCTCCTTCCCTTTCACCTTCACCTCCCTCCCTCCCCATCTCTTTTCCATCCATCCATCCCTCTTAATCTCCTTTGGTCCATTCATCCTTTCCTTCCCTCCCGGTTCCTGCCTGCCTTTTTTCTTTCTTTTTTTCTTTTTCTTCTTTGGTCCATCCATCCATCTTTTCCCTTCCCCCCTTTCACTCCCACCTCCCTCCCTCTTAATTTCTTTTCCTTCCTTCCTTTCCTTCCTTCCCTTGCTCCCTCCTTCCCTTGCTCCCTCCTTCCGTCCCTCCCTTCCCATCTCTTTTCCTTCCTTCCTTCCCTCGCTCCCTCCTTCCATCCCTAAATCCCCATCTCTTTTCCTTCCTTCCTTCCTTCCTTCCTTCCTTCCTTCCTTCCTTCCTTCCTTCCTTCCTTCCTCCCTCCCCCTCCCTCCTGCCTTTGGTTTACCCCTCCTTCCTTCTCTGGTTCTTCCTGAATCCAGCTCCCAACCTCCCCGCAAACAGGGGACGGCTGGTAAAGAGCAAGCGAGGAGGTGGGAGGCGTGTTGGGGCAGGAGGCGATTTGGCGTCAAAACATACCTGTGGAGTTTGGGGGGGGGGAAGGAGGTGATCTTTGGATCCAGGGATTTCCGAGCATGTGTGCACATGGGAGGGACCTTGCCCGCCTTGGCACAGGGCTGGCCTGCTCGCGGGGAGAAGCCGGCGGAATGCTTGGCACGGCTGGGCTTGCCCTGAACGGTGCGGGCATGCCAAGCCAGGCTCCCCAACCCCCCCCCGCCCTCCCCACTGGGGAAGCCGAGGGTGGGTGGGGAGGGGAACCAGCTGCATGGCTGGGGGCGGTCCCACCCGCTGGTGCCCACTTGGCTCAGGGTCAAGGGTCACCGCTGGAAGGCCAAGAAGGTGGAGGATGGGGGCAATTGGTTTGAGTCCAGCTTCCTTCTTTTTCCTTCCTTCCCTCTTCTTTTCTTTCCTCTTCTTTTCTTTCCATCCCCCTCTCTCTCCTTCCCTCCCTTTCCTTCTTTCTCCCTCTCTTCATCCTCTCCATCCTTCATTTCTTTCCTACCTCTTTCCCTTCTCCCTCTCCCTTTCTTCCTTCTTTTTCCAATCTCTCCCCTCCCTCCTTCCATCCTTCCCTTCCAATCCTTCCCCTCCCTCCCTTCTGTTTACTTTTTTTTATCTTTCTTTCGTTCCTGTCTGCCTTCCATCTTTTTCTCCTTGCCTTCCCTTTTCTTTCCTTCCTTCCTTCCCCTCCTTCTTTCCTCCTTCCCTTCCAAACCTTCCTCTTCCTCCCTCCCTACGTTTCTTCCTTTCCTCCTTTCTTTCCAATCCTTCCTTTTCCTCCCTTCCCTCTTTCCCCTCTTTTTCTTTCTTTCTTTCCTTCCTTCCCTTTCTTTCTCTTTTCCTTCTTTCTTTTTCTCTTTCCTTCCTTCCTCCTTCCATCCTGCCTTCCATCTTTTCCCACTCCCTTCCCCATCTTTCCTCCTCCCCTTCCAAACCTACCTTTTCCTCTGTTTCTGTTTCTCTTTTCTTTTTCTTTCTTTCCTCCCTCCCTCCTTCTTCTTCCCTCCCGCCTTCCATCTTTCTCCCTCTCTCTTTCCCATCTCCCTTTTCTCTCCTTCCTTCATTTCCCGTCCTCCCTCCCTCCTTACCTTCCAAACCTTCCTCTTCCTCCATCCCTGTTTCTTTCTTTTTCTTTCCTTCCTCCCACCCTCCCTCTTCTTCCTTCCTGCCTTCCATCTTTCTTCCCCTCCCTTCCCCATTTCCCTTTTTTCTCCTTCATTTCCCACCCTCCTTCTCCTTCCTCCTCCCAAACTTTCCTTTTCCTCCCTCCCTTTCTTCCTTCCCTCCTTCCCTTCCAATCCCTCCTTTTCCTCCATTCCATTTCCTTCCTTCCTTTCCTTTCTCTCTCTCTCTCTCTCTCCTTCCTTTCTTTCCTTTCTCTCTCTCTTCTCCTTCCTTCCTTCCCTTCCTTTCCAATCCTTCCTCGCTCCGTCCTTCTGGCATTTGAACTCCTTCCCACACCCGTTTTAACAGGGCAAAGGTTTTTGAAGCTTTTTCTCTGAACAAAAATTGCCGATCCCCACAACTAAGCCACAAGGATAAATATGAGAGAGAATCACAGCAGTGTCATATTGTGAGTCACGACATCCCAACGCAAAGGCTGCAACTCTTCACGGAGTAGTCACGTCACTAAACAAAGGACAGTTTTAAGTCGAGGAATTCTTGCCCTTTGGTGTCATTTATTCCAGTTTGATAGCTCATTTTCTCATCTTTGTGCTAAGTGTGCTACACAGATGCTACCTGAGAAGTGTTTCGAAGGGACAGGAGGAAACTGAATACAGTGTTCCCTCAATTTTCGCAGGGGATGCATTCCGAGACCGCCCACAAAAGTCGAATTTCCACGAAGTAGAGATGCGGAAGTAAATACACTATTTTTGGCTATGAACATCAACACTATTACGGAGACCGGCAGCATACAAATCTAATTAATAATAATAATAATAATAATAATAATAATAATAACAACAACAACAACAACAACAACAACATAGAAACATAGAAGACTGATAGCAGAAAAAGACCTCATGGTCCATCTAGTCTGCCCTTATACTATTTCCTGTTTTTTATCTTACAATGGATATATGTTTATCCCAGGCATGTTTAAATTCAGTTACTGTGGATTTACCAACCACGTCTGCTGGAAGTTTGTTCCAAAGATCTACTACTCTTTCAGTAAAATAATATTTTCTCACGTTGCTTTTGATCTTTCCCCCAACTAACTTCAGATTGTGACAACAACAACAATAACAATAACAACAACAACAACAACAACAATAATAATAATAATAACTATTAACACTTTAAACCCCTAAATTACAATTTCCCATTCCCTTAGCAACCATTTAGATTATTACTCACCATGTTTATTTATTAAAGTTTATTTTTAAAAAATTTATTAAAGGCGAACAAAAATTTGGCGATGACATATGATGTCATCGGGTGGGAAAAACCATGGTATAGGGGGGAAACCGCAAAGTATTTTTTAATTAATATTTTTGAAAAACCGTGGTATAGATTTTTCGCGAAGTTCGAACCTGCGAAAATCGAGGGAACACTGTGCTATAAAGTTTGGGATAAGGTCTATGATTGGTTGAACAGAAGATTAAGGAATAATTGAACAACTAAACATATTATAAAGAAGTAAATAGCTATAAATTTGTAAATTGTAGGACATATAAGTATGTTTCTTTGTATGACATGATTTGCAAAGGGTTTTTTCCAGAAACCTCTGATAAGAGCGGAGCAGTAGTAGCTCCTATATTTGTTTGTATGTTTCTTATTTTCTTATATGTATGTTGGTGTCCTGTTCTGTTTTAATAAAATAATAATAATAATAATAATAACAATAAAAAAGAAGTGTTTCGAACACAGATCCCTGTTTATCACTGGGCAGCTAAGTCAATTTTTTGGCTTTGCAAAAAAAAATCCCAAAGCGCACACACGAAGGAATGAATTTAGAAAGAACCAGGCTTTAGGATAATGAGCCGATAATTAAGCTTTATGGTAGCAATTATCCCAGATGGGATGAGTTAATGCCACATTTTTGACAGGTTGATGGGAATAAATCCACATTGGCAAAAGTTTTGACATTTTGGATGAATTAGGGAAAAGAGAAGTTGGATTTTCCCCACCGCAGGCTGCCTATAGCGAGAGCTCAACCCATAATAATCCCAATTCAAAAGCCTGGAAAATTGTCCTTTAAAAGCAAGGCTGCGATTTAAAATTTCGCACCAGAGTTGTCCGATTTCCTTCATCAAATTAATTTAATTCCGATCGAAACAATCTTAAAATTCATTCGCCTCACATCTCCTTTCAGGCATGCCCACAAAGATATTGCATTTTAGAAGGAGTTCAGGGAGCCGAAATACGCTTTCCAAGGGCCAGTTGCAAAGTGTAATGCCGAGGACTAGAAGTGCGAAACTTTTTTAACGATGAGGACTAGAAACATGAAACGCCTCCACATCACTAAATGTGGCTCACACACTCTGGGGAGTGGGGGGGCGGACCTTTCGAATTGCAATGTTTTGCAATGATTTGAATTCTTGCTTTTCAAAGACCTAATTGCCACTACCCCTACCCTCCTTGCCTTTTGTAAACTCCTCAAAACCCACCTCTGTCGTCAGCCATGGGGAAATTGATTCCCCTGGGCCGTTTCCGCTTTGTGTATGGTCTGTATGAGATGTATGATTGTTTTTATATTAAGGGTTTTAAATTGTATTGGATTTGTACTGTTTCTTGTTGTGAGCCACTCTGAGTCCTCGGAGAGGGGCGGCATACAAATCTAATAAATAATAATAATAAAAATAATAATAACCTAATTGCTTCAACCCGAGCCTGAAAAGTTAAATTTTAAATAACGCATGCTCGGGCAGCCCCTCAAATACAGTGATACCTTGTCTTACGAACTTAATTGGTTCCGGGATGAAGTTCATAAGGTGAAAAGTTCGTAAGAGGAAACAATGTTTCCCATAGGGATCAATGGAAAAGCGATTAATGCGTGCAAGCCCAAAACTCACCCCTTTTGCCAGCCGAAGCGCCCGTTTTTGTGCTGCTGGGATTCCCCTGAGGCTCCCCTCCATGGGAAACTCCACCTCCGGACTTCCGTGTTTTTGCGATGCTGCAGGGGAATCCCAGCAGTGCAAAAACAGGCGCTTTGCTAACAACGGAAGTCCGGAGGTGGGGTTTCCTAGCGAGGGGAGTCTTCAGCTGGCAACGGAAGTCCAGAGGGGGGCATCCCAGCGGCGGCGGCTTGTGTTCATAAGGTGAAAATAGCTCGGAAGAAGAGACAAAAAAATCTTAAACCCCAGGTTCGTATCTCAAAAAGTTTGTATGACGATGGGTTCATAAGATGAGTTATGACTGTATTGGAAGGCTGCTGTCGTGTCTCCCCAGGTCCTTCTCTTAATGTGAATTTTATTCCCATTTCCAGTATTCGCCTCTGCTGAAGAAACTCTACTGTCAAATCGCGAAGACATGTCCGATCCAGATTAAGGTCTCCACACCCCCGCCTCCTGGGACAGTTATCCGAGCCATGCCGGTATATAAGAAGGCCGAACACGTCACCGAAGTGGTCAAACGGTGCCCGAATCACGAGCTTGGACGCGATTTTAATGACGGTGCGATCCCCCCCCCCCCTTTATCCTTTTATCTCTCAAACTCTTTGGCTTTTATCTCGAACTTGGCTCTTTGCTTCTACCTAAGTGCGTTTTACTTTTAAAAACTTTCCGCAGAAAGGATTTTCTGGTCATCTGCCTCATTAAATGTCTTAAGACTTTGCACATCCATTATGAATGAATCCAGATAATGTTTACATTTCTTCCTCTTCCTCTTCTACTACTACTACTACTTCCTCTTCTTCCTCCTCTTCTCCTCCTCCTTCTCCTTCTCTTCTTCCTCTCTCTCTCCTCCTTCTTTAAGAACATAAGAACATTAGAGGAGCCATGCTGAATCAGGCCAAAACCCATCGAGTCCAGCATTCTGTGTCCCACAGTGGTCCATGGGGATCTTGAGCAGAAAGATAAGGCAAAACCCTCTCTTTCCCTTGACCCCCAATAAATGGGACCCAAGGGAACCCTACCTGCCTGAACCAACATAAAGGCACCACTTGGACATCTGTTTCAATAAGGGAGAGAAGGCAGGCAGGCGGGCGGGCGGGAAGGAAGGAAGGAAGGAAGGAAGGAAGGAAGGAAGGAAGGAAGGAAGGAAGGAAGGAAGGAAAGAACCTAAGAAAACCCATGTTGAATCAGGCCAAAGCCCATCGAGTCCAGCATTGTGTGGCCCACAGTGGCCCACCAATTGTCCACGAGGACCTTAAGCAGAAAGAGAAGACCCTCCCTTTCCCTGGACCCCCAACAAATGGGACCTAAGGGAATCCTGCCCGCCTCAACCAACATTGAGCCGGCATTTGGACATCCCTTTCAATAACCACCTATACACTTCGCATCCATGAATCTGTCTCATTCTGTCTTGAAGCTATCAAGGCTGACAGCTGTCATGACCTTCTTTCTTTTCCTTCTCCTCCTCCTCCTCTTTCTCCTCCTTTTCGTCTTCCTCTTCCTGCAATGCAATTTCTTTGCTTAAATCTGCAACTTTGCAATAAAACAGCTTTCTGCTTTTTCTAGGCCTCTCAGCACCCGCCAGCCATTTGATCCGGGTGGAAGGCAACAATCTCTCCCAGTACGTTGACGACCCCGTGACGGGAAGGCAGAGTGTCATGGTCCCTTATGAGTCCCCCCAGGTGACGTGTTGGGTCCGCATAGTTATGGGCTGCTTTGCTTTGCTTTCCAGGCTGCCAAAGGTGCTTGAAGGTCCAGGAAGAAAAAACTGGCATTGCTCGTGGCCGGGAAAGTGGCACTTTCAGGAAATTGTTCTTGCAAACTTAATGCCTTGAAAGGAGCAGAGGCTGAGCCTTTTCTTTCGCTTCCGATGTTGAGCCATAATTTCCATTGCAGGTTTAATTTTCATTGGCGGAATTGATTTCTTTGCAGGCAGTAATAAAGTTTGGGGGGGGGGGAAACACAGCTGGCACCATCTGGTGGCCTTCCAAGTAACTGCAGCCAGGTTCTGCAGGCTCTCATTTAAAGGGGCAGAACCCAGCTGCGAGCTAAGTCAGGCTGGGTGAGGAGTTGGAAGGGAGACTATTTTTAACCAAAATAAATTTCACATTTTTGGCCAGAAAAAATCAGATGACTATTCATCTTCCAGCCGGGTGGACTTGTTATCCTGCAGTGAGAAGGAAACTTTTTGCCAGGGTTGTAATAAATGAATCCTTGGTTTAACTTCAGAGAGTTTGTCGTGGTTGAGAAGCGGGGTCAGAACATGTAACGTATGAATTCCACCCTCCATTCGTTTGGGAAAACGAACCCCTCTCTCGTTTCTGTCTTGTCCAGGTGGGCACAGAATTTACCACCATCCTGTACAACTTCATGTGTAACAGCAGCTGCGTGGGAGGCATGAACCGAAGACCGATTTTAATCATCATCACACTGGAAACAAGAGAGTGAGTTCCTCTGGAATCCCGCTCTGCAAGGCCATCGTTGAGATTAAAATCTAAGCACCGCAAACGAATCCCTGGGTTGAAATGGGAGTTGATACCGTTGACATTCTATACGGGTCCTGTTGATTTGTTGAGATTTTTTTTGTGTGTGTGAGAAAACAAGAATCTCGGGAAATTTTGTAGAATGTCTGGAGGACAGAAGGGAAAGTGGGGACACACACGATCGAAACATTTAAACATGTGAAAGTGTTAAATAAGGTTCAGGAGGGAAGTGTTTTCAATAGGAAAGTGAACACAAGAACAAAGGGTGGCACTATCTGAGGTTAGTTGGGGGAAAGATCAGAAGCAACGTGAGAAAATATTATTTTCCTGAAAGAGTAGATGCTTGGAACAAACTTCCAGCAGACATGGTTGGAAAATCCACAGGAACTGAACTGAAACATGTCTGGGATAAACATAGATCCATCCTAAGATAAAATACAGTAAATAGTAGAAGGGCAGATTAGATGGACCAGGAGGTCTTTTTCTGCGGTCAATCTTCTAGGTTACTGTTTCTATGTTTAAACGCATTCTTAGGGAAAAAAAGAGCATAGAGTCTATATACCATAAAGCCAAACTTGTATACACTGCCATCTACTGGCTGGATACTACTATAATTATTACAGCTGATTAGTGCCCTCATGTGGCCCCCTTGGAAAAATCAACGGCCCACATGACTGGGATAAACATAGATCCATCCTAAGATAAAATACAGGAAATAGTATAAGGGCAGACTAGATGGACCAGGAGGTCTTTTTTGGCCGTCAATCTTCTATGTTTCTATGTTTCTATTTACGGACTGTGTGGTTTCTCGGCAAGGTTTTGTTCCCAGAAGCGGTTTGCCGTTGCCTTCTTCCTAGGGCTGAAAGTGTCTGGCTCAATTTCATCCACTTGCCTTGGATTCCCAAGGCGAAATTCGAACAGTTTGTAGCCTGGTGTCATCACCACAAACACAAAACTAGTTCTCTCGCATGGCAGAAAGAGTAGTAGAGTAGTAGTAGATGCTTGGAACAAACTCCCAGCAGACGTGGTTGGTAAATCCACAGTAACTGAATTTAAACATGCCTGGGATAAACATAGATCCATCCTAAGATAAAATACAGGAAATAGTACAAGGGCAGACTAGATGGACCAGGAGGTCTTTTTCTGCTGTCAATCTTCTATGTTTCTATGTTCCTATGGCAGTTAAAAACCCCAAATCCCAACAGCCCAGAATTAGTGACAACCGTGGGCAAGAAAGGACATAAAATGGAGCAAAACTTGCTTAACAAATGTCTCACTTTGTGACCGAAATTTGGGGTTGTTGTATTTGTATGTTAAGGACTACCTGTGCTATTGTTTTCCCTTCAGTGGACAAGTCTTGGGCCGCCGATCGTTCGAAGGCCGAATCTGTGCCTGTCCTGGACGAGACCGGAAAGCCGACGAAGATCACTTCCGAGAACAGCAAGCCCTAAACGAAAACGCCGCCAAGAACGGAAACCCCAATAAGAGGAGTGAGTTCTGGGATGATCCTTAGGGGAAGGTTTGGTAGGGAAGGTTTATCTATTTGCCGATGACTCTAAAGTGTGCAATAAGGTTGATATTCCTGGAGGTGTCTGTAATATGGCAAATGATTTAGCTTTACTAGATAAGTGGTCAAAGCAATGGAAACTGCAGTTTCATGTTTCCAAATCTAAAACAATGCACATGGGGAAAAGGAATCCTCAATCTGAGTATTGTATTGGCAGTTCTGTGTTAGCAAAAACTCCAGAAGAGAAGGGTTTAGGGGTTGTGATTCCTGACAGTCTCCAAATGGGTGAACAGTGCGGTTAGGCCATAGCGGAAACAAGCAGGATGCTTGGCTGCATAGCTAGAGGTATAACAAGCAGGAAGAGGGAGATTGTGATCCTGCTGGATAGAGTGCAGTATTATCCCATTTGGAATAATACTGTGCTCAGTTCTGGAGACCTCACCTACAAAAAGATATTGATAAAATTGAGCGGGTCCAAAGACGGGCTACAAAAATGGTGGAAGGTCTTAAGCATCAAACTTATCAGGAAAGACTTCATGAACTCAATCTGTATAGACTAGAGGACAGAAGGGAAAGGGGGAACATGATCGAAACATTTAAATATGTGAAAGGGTTCAATAAGGTTCAAGAGGGAAGTGTTTTTAACCGGAAAGTGAACACAAGAACAAGGGGGCCCAATCTGAGGTCAGAAGCAATGTGAAAAAATATTATTTGATGGAAATAGTAGTAGATGCCTGGAACAACCTTCCAGCAGACATGGTTGGTAAATCCACAGTAACTGAATTTAAACATGCCTGGGATAAACATAGATCCATCCTAAGATAAAATACAGGAAATAGTATAAGGGCAGGCTAGATGGACCAGGAGGTCTTTTTCTGCCGTCAATCTTCTATGTTTCTATGTTTCTATACCCGCCCTGTATTGGCGGGTTGGACTAGATGACCTCCAAGTTCCCTTCCCTTCTAGGATAATTCCAAGCTTTAATTTGGATTCCTGGCCGTCAGGAGGGGGTTGGACTAGATGATCTCCGAGGGTCCCTTCCTTTCTGTGATGCTATGATTCTTCCCAGCTTTCAAACAGAATCCACCAAGTATCCCAGCGTTGGGGGCCGGGGTTAAGAAACGGAGGCACGGCGAAGAGGAAACGTATTATGTGCCCGTAAGTAGTTAATTTGCTCCGAAAAAAAGAAAAATAATCCCATTATTTGTGTTTTGTTGTAAATAAAAAATATTTGCAGTCTCTTTCTTACAATTAAAAAGAAAGAAAAAAAAAGAAAGAAAGAAAGACCCTAAAAATTAGACATATTCAGCTGGGAACTCTGCCAATTTGTTCCAGATAATTTTATCTGTGACACTCGAGTCTTTTCAACCACTGCCGACAGCCGACGGGAGTTGCAGTCCCCGACAGCAGCAAAACGGGGCTAGATTTCACGATAAAATTGTTGCCCTTCAGAAATCCTAAATGGTCCCATCTGCTTCTCCTCCGCTCAGGTTCGCGGCCGGGAAAACTTTGAGATGCTGATGAAGATCAAAGAAAGTTTGGAACTAGTCGAGCTGGTCCCCCAGCAGCTGGTCGATTCTTACCGACAGCAGCAACAGCAGTTTCTGCAGCGACAGTAAGTCCCGCGCAAACCCCCCCCCTCCTTCGTTTTTTCCAACGCTCCTAGTTGCAACGATGAAGGGGAAACTTTGCTTAGCAGTGGAGACACACACACAAATCCAAAAGCAACCCTTTCTTGCAAAAAAGTCAGCACGAGATCCACCGGAAATTAGAAATGAAACGAAATAACCAAGAAAGGAGAATGGGTGGAGGTCAGGGTTGAAATGAGGGGTCCTTGGCGTTCTCTGAACTGGGTGGTTTTTTTGCCGATGTTTCACGGCCCAACTAGGTAACGTCATCAGTGCTAGAAGGGAGTGGGGATTTACATTGGTAGCACTGAAGAGGTTCCCTGGTGGGAATCATGAAACACCGTCAAGAAAACCACTAAGGTCAGAGATCAGCAAGGATCCCACAGTCGTAGTCCTCCTCCCGCTCTCCACAAACCCACTCCCTTCTAGAACTGACAATGTTATCTAGTTGGGTCATGAAACGTTTGCGTTAGAAATTCTGTTTATATATAGCACCACAGCAGGTGGTTTAACTGCAACAGGAAAGAATTTCCTGCTGTAGTTAAAATAGTTGAGCAGTAAAGCACATGGTGACTGTACTCCTTGCCCTGTGGTGTGTGTGTGGGGGGGTCTAACTTACTTCGCTACTGGTTCACTTTTACCCGCGTGGCAGTGCCAAATATTCACAAAAAGTTCTTGATGGGTTTTCTTGCAGACGTTTCATGACCAAACTAGGTAACATCATTTGTGCTGGAAAGGAGTGGGGAGGAGGAGAAGGATTTTGAGGTCTTTGGTGCATGCGCAGAAGAAAAAAAGCAGGAAAAAAAATCCAAGAAACAAATGCCAACGTCCATGGACCGGCACCTACATAACTGGCTCTATGACGTCACATCGGTTTGCTACCGGTTCTATAGAACCGTTGTAAACTGGGAGGAACCCATCTCTGCACCACAGGGCAAGAAGCACAGTCACCATGTGCTTTACTGCTTACCTATTTTAACTGCAACAGGAAACTCTTTCTTAGAACAAAAGAGCATAGAGTCTATAGACCATTGATCCAAACTTGTAAACACTGCCATCTACTGGCTGGTTACTGCTGTAGTTGTTACAGCTGGCTAGCACCCTCAAGTGGCCCCCATGGGAAAATCAACGGCCCATATCTCTGGCTTAAACCCAACTGGAAAATGTTTGCAGAGGAGGGGCCCAGCTCTCTCTAACATACAAGGAGTTCACCCCTTTGGCCCCGGGTGAAAGGAGGGTGCCCCCTCTGGCACATCTCGGGCTCAACTTTTGCTCCCTTCGCCCACAGAACGCACCTCCACTCTCCATCGTCCTACGGCCCGGTTTTGTCCCCCACAAATAAGCTTCATCCAGGAGGCATCAACAAGTTACCATCTGTGAACCAGCTGGTGGGGCAGCCTCTTCAGCAGGGACCCGGCATCGGGCCAAACCTTGGGCCTATGGGTAAGACAACCCCCAACTTCAAAGGTACCCCCATAACTTATTTCACACCTGCCCCGTGGACGATTTTAGGTGAATCAGGGGTTGGTTGAAACTGTACAGTGGTACCTCCACTTACAAACTTAATTCGTTCTGTGACCAGGTTTTTAAGTGGAAAAGTTTGTAAGAAGCATTTTTTTTCCATAGGAACCAAAGTAAAAGCAAATAATGTGTGCGATTGGGGAAACCACACGGAGGGTGGAGGCCCTGTTTCCTCCCAGGAGATCCCTAGAGAGTCCCTAAGGAGGCTTCTCCCCACCTTTTCCGGCCCTGTTTCCTCCCAGGAGATTCCTAGAGTGGCCCCATGGAGGCTTCTCTCTGCCTTTTCTGGCCGTTTCCTCCCAGGAGATTCCTAGAGATGCCTCACAGAGGCTTCTTCCTGCCTTTTCCGGCCCTGTTTCCTCCCAGGAGATTCCTAGAGTGGCCCCACAGAGGCTTCTCCCCGCCTTTTCTGGCCGTTTCCTCCCACGAGATTCCTAGAGAGGCCCCACGGAGGCTCCTCCCTGCCTCCGTGGGTTTTTGAGTGCTCTGTGACACTCCTGCTAGTTCTGGGGCCATTTTGTGGGCAGTCCAGCTGCTTCTGCATTGTGTGCAAGTCAGTTTTGTAGCTTTTGCGTTATTTTTGGGTAAAGTGCGATAGTTGGGTTTCTGATGCCACACCCACAGAACCGGGAGGGAAAAAATTTTATAGAGTCCACACCAGTTTAGAAACCAAATGCATTCAGAATTCGCAAAAGAATAATAAAATGGGATTTATAAACTCACCGGCGGCCACGTTTCTTTCCTCGATCTCAGGCCCGACGATGCTCAACAGCCACGCCATGCAGTCCAACGGAGAGATGAATGGGGCACACTCCTCACAGCCCATGGTCTCCAGCTCGCACTGCACTCCGCCCCCACCTTACAACCCAGACCCCAGCCTCATCAGGTAGGGGTGCCCTATGTGGTGGTGTGTAGGGCAGCCCCTCTGGTCTGTTTTAACCTCTACTGATTTCCACCCCTATGGGGTTCCAGGTGCGGTAACCTTTGACCACTTGTGGACTACAATTCCCATAATCCCCCAGCCAGCCACGCCAAGGTTGAAGATCCCTAGTCTAGGGTCTCCATGTGAGCAGGGGGGTTGGACTAGAAGACCTCCAAGATCCCTTCCAACTTTATTTTATTTTCTTAGATTTATAAGCTGTCCAACTCCTCCTTGTTATTCTATATATTCTATTATAGAATATATTCTACATTCTACATCTATATTTTTATAGAACAGGATATATTTTCAAGAAGGGATTAGAGAGTCATTTATCCAGAATGATACAGCCTCCTACTTGAGCAGGGGGCTGGACTAGAAGACCTCCAAGATCCCTTCCAACTTTGTAATAACAACAACAACAACAACAACAACAACAACAGAGTTGGAAGGGACTTTGGAGGTCTTCTAGTCCAACCCCCTGCTTGGGCAGTTAACCCTACACTACTTCGGACAGAAGGTTATCCAACATCTTCTTAAAAACTTCCATATTGGAGCATTCACAACTTCTGAAGGCGAGCTGTTCCACTGGTTAATTGTTCTAGCAGTCAGGAAATTGTTTCCTTAGTTCTTCTATATACAGTGATCCCCCGCTCGTTGCGAGGGTTCCGTTCCAGGACCCCCCGCAACGAGCGGGTTTTCGCGAAGTAGCGCTGCGGAAGTAAAAACATCATCTGCGCATGTGCAGATGGTGTTTTTACTTCCGCAGCGCTAGCGAGGAGCCGAAGATTGGGGGCGGCGCGGCTGTTTCAAAATGTCGCCGCCGGCATGGGGGGCTTCCTAGCAGCCCCCCAAACCCGGGTTGGGGGTCCGGGGGGTGCTGGCAAGCCCCCCATGCCGGTGGCGACGTTTTAAAACAGCCGCGCCGCCCCCAATCTTCGGCTCCTCGCTAGCGGGCAGGCAGGCCGTTCGCTGGCGCTCGCTCTCGCCGCTTTGGAGCTGAGTCCTGAAGCGAATTCGCTTCAGGACTCAGCTCCAAAGCGGCGAGAGGTAGCGCCAGCGAACGGTTTGTCCGCGCTCCCTCTCGCCGCTTTGGAGCTGAGTCCTGAAGCGAATTCGCTTCAGGACTCAGCTCCAAAGCGGCGAGAGCTAGCGCCAGCGAACGGCTTGTCCGCGCTCGCTCTCGCCGCTTTGGAGCTGAGTCCTGAAGCGAATTCGCTTCAGGACTCAGCTCCAAAGCGGCGAGAATGAACGGTGTGGGCGGGCGAAGGGCGGGCGGCAGCGAGGAGTTTGCGTGGGCGGTGGGGAAACTCCTTGCTGATGCCCGCTGCTCGCCCTCCCGCCAGCAAGAGGGGGAAGACCCAGGGAAGCCGCCCAGCAGCTGATCTGCCGGGCGCCATCTACGCATGCGTGCCCATAGAAAAAAGGGCACGCATGCGCAGATGGTGTTTTGACTTCCGGGTTGAAAAATCGCAAATTACCCTGTTCGCAATGGTTGGGGACGCAATAACCGGGGTATTACTGTATTCCTTTATATTCTAATACTGTATAAAGAATATATATTGTTCTATATATTCTATTTATAGATGTAGAAGATATTCGATATCTATATTTTTATAGAACATAATATGTTTTCAAGAAGAAATTAAGACAGACATTTATCAAGAATGGTACAGCTTCCTTCTTGAGCAGGGGGCTGGACAAGAACAGTGTTTTTCAACCAGTGTGCCGTGGCACACTAGTGTGCCGCGAAACATGGTCAGGTGTGCCGCGAAGAAGGAAGCTCAGGTTCCTGTCTCGCAACTTTTTGTTGAGAGAGAGAGAGAGAAAGCAAGAGAGAGAAAGAGAGAGAAAGAGAGTGAGAGAGAAAAGCAAGAGAGAAAGAAAAGAGAAACAGAAAGCAAGAGTGAGAGAGAAAGCAAGAGAGAGAAAGAGAAAAGGAGAGGAAGGGAGAGAGAAATGAGCAAAAAGGGGAGGAAAAAAGAGAAATGAGAAAATGATTGAGACAGAGAATGAGAGGAAAGAAAGAGAAACAAAAGAGGGAGAAGTGACTCTTAATTTAAAGCATATGATAAAAAGCACCCAAAGAATAAGAGAGAAACCCCCCCAACCCTCACCTGTTTTTGGAAATGGTTCAAGAGTGTGTATACAGACACAAAGGTGGGGAGGAGACGGATGGAAAAAGAGAGGAGAGTGTCTTAGGGTGTCATTTTCTGTCATTTTGGTTAGTGGTGCGCCCCAGGATTTTAAAATGTAAAAAATGTGCCGCGGCTCAAAAAAGGTTGAAAATCACTGGACTAGAAGACCTCCAAGGTCCCAACTCTATTATTCTACGTCTTATATTGTCTCTGGAGCAAGCTGGGTTTTCTGGGCTGAAGGCTGCACATCATTCTATTCCAGGGGTCCCCAAACTTGGCAACTTTTAAGACTCGTGGACTTCAACTCCCAGAATCACCTCCAGTGATTTGGGGACCCCTCCTGGCTTAGAATATCCTCCCTACCTCCCCTCCCCCCCAAAAAAATCGAAAAAAAATCAATATCCTGACACACCATTCTGCGAAACGGACAATGCTTCCCGAGACTGCATTTGAAACCCGATGCTCAAGAATCTGGGCAGATTGCGCCTAGCTGCTCCTTCGTTGGGAAGGATGGGTTTTGTAGTGCTTGCCCAAGTTCATCACACTCCTCTTAGCATATCCTTCTGAACAAACTGGCACAGCATTTAATCTAGGGGCCTTGGTGGCGCAGTGGTTAGAGTGTAATACCGCAAGCTGTTTCTGCTGGTTCCAGGTTGACTCAGCCTTCCGTCCTTCCGAGGTGGGTCAAATGAGGACCCAGATCGTTGGGGGTAAAAGAGGCTGATTCTGTACACTGCTTAGATTGGGCTGTAAAAGCTCTACGAAGTGGTAGATAAGTCTAAATGCCATTGCGAAGGCAGGCAGGCAAGAAGGAAGGAAGGAAGGAAGGAAGGAAGGAAGGAAGGAAGGAAGGAAGGAAGGGGGGGAGAGAGGATGGAAGGATGGAAAGAAGGGAAGGAAGGAAGGAAGGAAGGAATTGAAGGTTAGAAAAAGGAAGAAAGGTTAGAAGAAGGCTAGAAGAGCCGGAGTGGCACGGTGGTAAGAGTGCAGCCCTGCAGGCTCCTTCAGCTAACTGCTAGCTGCAGTACAGCGGTTCAAATCTCACCACCAGCTCCAGGTTGACTCAGCCTTCCATCCTTCCGAGGTGGGTCAAATGAGGACCCAGATTGTTGAGGGTGATATGCTGATTTTGTAAACCACTTAGAGGGGGCTGTAAAAGTACTAGGAAGCGGTATACAAGTCTAAATGCTATTGCTATTTTTTCTTTTTCTTTAAATATCCTTTTTATTTCCTTTTTAAGTTTTCTAACGGGACTGGGCTGCTCGAACTGCATTGACTATTTTACTTCTCAAGGCTTACAGACCCTTTGTCACCTGCAGAATTTGACCTTGGAGGTAAATACATGTTTTTGGGGGAAAAGGTCCTCTGCTTTGGGGTAGGTGGGCAAAGGAAGAATTAACAGGCTGTGGGGCAAGGGGGGAGAGGCCATTTTGCTGTCCTTCAGAGTTGATCTGCTCCTTCGTCTCTTGGTAGGATCTCGCGGCCCTGAAGATCCCCGAGCAGTACCGCATGATCATCTGGAGGGGCCTCCAAGATCTGAAGCAGAGCCACGATTACGGCGGGCAGCAGCTCCTCCGCTCCAGCAGCAACGCCGCCACCATCTCCATCGGGACTTCCGGAGAGCTGCAACGGCAGCGCGTCATGGAGGCCGTCCACTTCCGAGTCCGCCACACCATCACCATCCCGAACCGGAGCGGATCCGACGAGTGGGCGGACTTTGGCTTTGACCTGCCCGATTGCAAATCCCGCAAACAGTCCATCAAAGAGGAATTTCTCGAGGGGGAAATCAATTGAGTGGGGGGTGGGGGGAAGGTCTGGGGCAAAATCGTAGATTTTGGCGCGAGGAAAATCGTAGATTTTGGCACGAGGACCGAAGCCAGCCAAAAAAAGTATTTTCGGGGGAGGTTCATGGTGGTGGACTTTAGCGGTGTCCACTTTCCGTACATTTCTCTACGGCATTGCCGTGCAACCCACGAGAAGGAAAGAGACGAGCTCGAACCAGCCAACTTGGAAAACACGATGAAAGCATGCGTTCGAATTTGCGGAAGATCTGGGTGTCAAATTTTGCGTCCTCCAGGAAAGAGGATGGGCTGGTTTCCTTCCTGAACAATCCTTCAACTTTTCAACGATGGCCATCATTTTTTATCTCCGGTGAAAAATGGGTTCGTTGCACCTTTTGGTCGAAAAGGATCTAGAAACTAGGGGTAACCCCTCCACTGACCCCCCATCCCTTCCCTTAACGGACTGCCAAAATGTGTTTGTTTTTCTACAGTGCTACATAGACTGAAAACAACAACAACAAAGCTGTTTATAAGTCGGTCAACAAACTCAAGTGACATTTGTATTAGTTAGATTCACCCTTTGCTCCATTCGAGCAGACATACGCTGTACATAACTTGTATTTAACCACTGTTGTGCAGTTTACGTAAGCGATTTTAAGATGGCTTTATCTACCACCAAGATTTGACCATTCGGGAGGTCTCCCAACTTTAAGACTTGTGGACTTCAACTCCCAGAATTCCCTAGCCAACAGCAAATGGAGGAATTCTGGGGTCGGAAGTTTACAAAACTTGGCAACTTGTGAATTTAAACTCCCAGAATTCGCCAGCCACCATCAAATAGCAGGCTAAGGAATTCTGGGAGTTAGAAACCCACAAAACCTGGCAACTTAAGAAGTTCTGGGAATTGAGGTCCACAAAACATGGCAACACGTTGAACTTCAATTCCCAGAACTCTCCAGCCAGCAGCAAATGGGGGGATTCAGGAGACTGAAATCCATGTGTCTTAAAGGTTGCCATGTTTGGCGAGAAAGATAAAGATTTATCTGTACAGCCAAAGGGATAATTTTGGCTCGGGGAATCCATTCCTAAACTGAACGTCCAAATCTCCATAAAGGAACGGATTTTTTTTTAAAAAAATATGTGCTTTGCCATGAACTCTGAGGTCACATTTCCTATGTTGTGGAGGAAAGTTGTGTTTGCGTGATGGGGCTGCGATTTAGAAAATGGGTGTCACTTATGGATGCAAAGTTTTCCCTATTATCACAATGCGCTACCCAAGAATCCCGCTTCAATCTGTCCAGTGATAAAATTATGAGAAATACTTAGGGGAATGATGGCGGGCGAACCTTTTTCCCCTCGGATGCCGAAAGAGCATGTATGCGCACTATTCGGCATGCGTGAATGCCCACACCAATAATTCAATGCCTGGGGAGGGTGAAAACAGATTCCCTTGCTCCCAGGAGGCCCTCTGGAAGCCAGAAACAGCCTGTTCCCCAAGTTCTGGTGGCCACAGTAGGCTCGTGTTTCACCCTCCCCAGGTGCCAAAGGCTTCCCTGGAGCTGGGGGAGGGTAAAAATGCCTTCCCCCATCCTCCCAGAGGCTCTCTGGAAGCCAAAAACGCCCTCCCAGAGCCTCTGTGCGAGCCATAAATCAGCTGGATGGCACACAAATGCATGTTGAAGCTGAGCTTCAACATGCCACCTGTGGCATCCATGACATAAGTTCGCCATCACTGACTTAAGGGGTCAATTTGGGGCTGTGGCTGGCTTTACCTTCCTTACCAGTTCGCAAATGTGAGTGCACATACACTCTGCCCATACGCACAGCCTACAGCGCATGCTCAGCTTCTTAAGTAGAAAATGGTTCTTAAGAAGAGGCAAAAAAATCTTGAACACCCGGTTCTTAGCTAGAAAAGTTCTTAAGTAGAGGCATTCTTAAGTAGAGGTACCACTGTATAAGAGATGGAGAATTCTCTTTTCATCTAAAAAATCTCTGCTTAAGGATAGGGCAGCGACAGCATTTAAGAAAACTGATTTATTATCCCTACAAGGTTTCAAATCATTAATTTAATTTAATTTAATTTAATGTAATTTATTTGACTTATATGCCACTCAATCCCACAGGACTCATGGCCTCAAATGTACAAAACGGCCCAAGCAGACGTTTCTGAGATGCTGACCGTTAACTAAAAAAATGCACATTTGGGCCAGACTGGTTATTTTCTCCCACGAAAAAGAAATAGACAGGGCCGTTTTTTACACTTAACGACCGTTGTAACATCCCCATAGTTCACGCGTGATCCAAATTCCGGTGCTTGGCAACCGACCCGCGTTTACGATGGTTGCAGCATCCCGAGGTCACGCGACAGGGGACCCAGATCCACTTAACAACCGTGGCCGTTCACTTAAAGAAGCATGGAAAGAGAAGGGAGTGAAATTCATTCAAACCAACCTTCTCACTTAGCGACAGGAAAAAAAATCTTGGCCTCCATTGCGGTCGTACGTACCTCGAGGACTACCTCTACTACAAAATAACACCAGGGTGGGCTTCAAATAATTTGACAATGGGTTCTCTGCCTGGTGGTTAGGGGGGGCGTGCCCATGGTGGGGGCGTGGCCTAGTTGGCCTCTTGCACCGCCCTGGGGGCGAAAACAGGATGCGGGGGGCCATTTTCCCCTCCCTGTTTCCGGGCTTACGGAGCCTCCGGGAGGACCATTTTTTGCCCTCCCTCGAGCCTCCGCGTGGGCCCTGCACTTACCTGTGATCCAAAACGGGCGACCTGGGGACTCCTGCGAGGGGCAGGTGGGCAGGGCAGGGTGGGCGGGGCCAACTAGTAAACTTAACATCCAGTTTGAGCAAACCATTGGGAACTGGCTGAATCTCACCCTTGAGTGAAGAGTTTAAAGCTATTTAGAATTCATGGCTTTGTGGATCTGGCTCAGGACACATCAAATATCTCCGCCTCTTTCTGGATGATCATTTGGACAACAACGCTGGCTTTCAGTTTAGGGGATGTAAGTAGGACCCCCAAAATCAGACAGAAATGGACTTCAGTTTTGGGGGGTATTTTTCCCTGAATGGTCAAACATGTTTGCTTTGCCGTCATGA
Organism: Erythrolamprus reginae; assembly: GCF_031021105.1. Classification (NCBI taxonomy): domain Eukaryota; kingdom Metazoa; phylum Chordata; class Lepidosauria; order Squamata; family Dipsadidae; genus Erythrolamprus; species Erythrolamprus reginae. The sequence goes on along the minus strand of NC_091957.1, from coordinate 17,947,784 downwards.
TCTTTTTGAGGAACAGAAAACAAATAATCTTATTTTTGTAAGGTTTTTTCTTCTTCTTCCTTTTGGTAATACAATAAATGTTATTTTGAATGTTGTTTTCCCTCTACCGGGAGAAAAAAAAAATCCCTTTTGCATAAATGAATCTTTTTTCCCTACATTCTTGAGCAAATATTTCTGACTGTCTGTAGCCAAAATATTTAACACTAATGCTAATCGTCCGAAGTGTTTTATAAAGCAGTATTTTCTCTGCCTTATTAACTTTTTAAATGGGTGGACGTCAACTCCCAGAATTCCCCCGTCACTATATCTGGACTTTAACTCCCAGAATTCCCCAGTCATTATATCTGGACTTCAACTCCCAGAATTCCCCAGTCACTACTATATCTGGACTTTAACTCCCAGAATTTCCCAGTCACTATATCTGGACTTTAACTCCCAGAATTCCCCAGTCACTATATCTGGACTCCCAGAATTCCCTATCCAGTAGAACGCCATACATTCTTAAAGCAGCTAAGCTGGAGAAACACCGTTTTCCACCACAACCCATCACTCCCTGCCAGAATGGCTCCTGGGAACAGAAAGATGGTAAATGAAATTAAAACAGCCCAACGAATTCAAGAGGAGGCAAGCTCATCCAGAAACATTTATTTTATTTTATTTGAAACTTTAAATCTACCAGGCCTAGGAGTGTTCTGAAGAATTACTTCATCCAATTTTTTTTTAAGAAAATGTATCAAGGTGATAAGAACATTCTAAGGTGCTAGCTTTCTACATGCAGGGGAATTGAAGGAAATCTCCCTTGGAAATGATTCAAACTCGAAAACCAATACAAGATAAAAGTTAAAAACAAAAACGAAAAACAGCCACTCACCAAAAAGGAAGGAGGCGTTGATCCAATGGCCCATCATATTTTAATCACAGTCTTCATCAATTTTTTAAAACTTTTGCTTCTCAAAGCTGGAGGGATGGGAGTGGTACCCGAAGAATTTCACCATTTTTTTTTCTCAGCCTCTGTTTGTTGACCCAACAATTAAAGGTCCCATCCTGCTTTTGCAGTTCCAAAGCATCGTATTCTGAACCTTGGCAAAAAAAATCCCATCAGCTATTCATGATATCTCGCCCCAATGGCCCGCTCCTGCCAGGAACTGATTATTAACGGATTAAAGGCAAATTAAAAATGTCACGTCTTCCAAAATGATGATTTGCACCCAGGTCTGTTGCAAACCTATCTTTTATTTTGAGGCCTTGAGAATCTTTCCAGGTGGTTCTACAAGACCAGGTGAGATTCCTGCAAGGTTTCGGACATTATTTGAGTTTTCAGGATGGATCGGCAAATACTCACTTTTGGGACCTGATACTTTTTACTGAATCAGCTTCCAAGGTATGATTTAGAAGGCTTGGATAGGAACCTGCAGAGGGCCTCCTGCAAGCAAAATAATAATAATAATAATAATAATAATAATAATAATAATAATAATAATAATAATAATAATGAGTCCATTTTGGAGTTGAGCAGCTCATAAATCTAACTAACTAATTAACTGAATGAATGAATGAATGAATTAAACAACAGCAACAACAATAATAATTCATACATTTTAAGAAGACAGGTGGAGGATGTTTTAGTGGTACTTTTTGGGGGTTCCTCACCGGAAAGCCACAGGTGCCTTCTTCGTAGCCGTGACCGCTGCAGTTCTTTCCTCCATGTTTTGGGGAAGGTTTGTCGCACTGCCGTGACCGCCGTACGACTCCTAACCCGCAGGAGACAGGGCAGGGCGTCCACGAGGCCCAGGGAGACCATGCTCCGTCCACTAAAGCAAAGGACAAACCATAGTTTAATCTCTCGAGACGATACTTGGGAAAGCTACAAGTCTCCAGATAATAATAATAATAATAATAATAATAATAATAATAATAATAATAGATGGAAGGGACCTTGGAGGTCTTCTAGTCCAACCCCCTGCTAAGGCAGGAAACCCTACATCACTTCAGACAAATGGTTATCCAACATCTTCTTAAAAACTCCCAGTGTTGGAGTACAGTATTCAAAATTTCTAGAGGTAAGCTGTTCCACTTAATTGTTGTAACTTAATTGTTACACTTAATTGTTGTTAATTGCTCTAACTGTCTGGAAATTCCTCCTTAGTTCTAAGTTGCTTCCCTCCTTGTTTAGTTTCCACCCATTGCTTCTTGTCCTACCCTCAGGTGCTTTGGAGAATAGCTTGATTCCCTCTTCTTTGGGACAACCCCTGAGATATTGGAAGGCTGCTCTCATGTCTCCCCTGGTCCTTCTTTTCATTAATAATAATAATAATAATAATAATAATAATAATAATAATAACAACAACAACAACAACAACAACAATTATTATTAATTAGATTTGTATGCCACCCCTCTCCAAGAACTCGGGGTGGCTCACAACAATAATAAAATACAATAAACAGTGGTACAAATCTAATATTAGTAAAACTGAAGTTAAAATCCTTTAATATTAAAAAACAATCAATATTACACAATCATACCATTCTCAAGTGCTATAATCAGCAAAGAGGGGAAGGGGAATCAGTCACCCCATGCCTGGCGACATTAAACTAGCCATGCCCAGTTCCTGCAACCGTTCTTCATAGGCTTTAGCCTCCAGTCCCCTAATCCTCTTTGTCGCTCTTCTCTGCACTCTTTCTAGAGTCTCAGCATCCTTTTTGTATGTTGCATGGTGATGTTGATTTTAAGACCAATGTGGGACAATGGGGAGCAGTAAAGTAAAAGTATTGTAAAGTATTTTTCAAGTTCATGACAAACTCCTTCCCGGAGTGGTTGTGGAGGTGGAGCTCTCGCCTCACAACCAGGAGGCTGTGAGTTCGATCCTAGGTAGAGGCAGATATTTCTTTCTCTCTGGGCACAATGAGAATTTATCTGCTGAGTAAAATAATTCCGCAGTGGTGACAGAAAAGGACATCAGGCTAGTTAACACTCACCTCCATCCCGTAAAGGATGATGGGGTCATTAAAAGAAGATGAGGATTAGAAACCCCTTCCCTGAAGTTGTGAATGCCCCAACACTGGAAGTTTTAAAGCGGATGTTAGATGACCATCTATCGGCCTGAAAGTAGTGTAGGGTTTCCTGCCTAGGCAGAGGTTTGGACTAGAAGACTTCTGTTGTTATTGTTATTGCTGAAGGAACTGAGGAATCTACTCAGGAGATTTCACTGCAAGGAAACTGGGGTTGCTAGTCCTCATTAAGTACCGGCACAGTGACTTGAGTGGCATAATCCGAGTTGCTCCTTCTCCCCTTTGCAAGGGAGGCCTCCTCTGGAAGCGGGGGGACTGTCACATAACCGGACCCGTTTTTTGATCCCCGAACACGTCTCCAGGCACACCGACCAAGGGGACCACACCGACCAGCCACCGTTAGCTGAGACAAGGGAAGACAGAAGAAGCAAAGGCAATACTGACCAATTAATCAGGGACCAATTAAAACAGATTTACAACCACCATGGAACCCAACATTTTTTTTGTCCCATTTTACGAACTTTCTTGTCATTGTCGTTAAGTGAAACAGTGTAGTGCCCAAAGGAGTTGGGAACATGTGTGAAGAGTTATGGGTAGCCCTCCCAACTATAGCAAAAACTACAAGGAACTGAAGTCTTCAAAGAAAGGAAAAACAATGCAAAAAGCTTTCTTGCAAGAAATATACTTTACTGTTCTTCTTAGCAAAAAGTGTTTCTTTAAATAAATTATCACCTTTACTCTATATCAGAAACTCTTTAACCATTAACCAATATAACAAACCACCCACTATACTATCATACAACAACCACGAAACTACTACACAACTATTACAACTACGACACCCATGCAACATAGAAGATTGACGGCAGAAAAAGACCTCATGGCCCATGTAGTCTGCCCTTATACTATTTCCTGTATTTTATCTTTGGCTGGATATATGTTTATCCCAGGCATGTTTAAATTCAATTCCTGTGGATTTACCAACCACGTCTGCTGGAAGTTTGTTCCAAGCATCTACTACTCTTTCAGTAAAATAGTATTTTCTCACCTTGCTTCTGATCCTTCCCACAACTAACCTCAGATTGTGCCCCCTTGTTCTTGTGTTCACTTTCCTATTAAAATCACTTCCCTTCTGAACCTTATTTAACCCTTTAACATATTTCAATGTTTCGATCATGTCCCCCCTTTTCCTTCTGTCCTCCAGACTCTACTGATGGAGTTCATGAAATCTTTCCTGATCAGTGACCGGTTAGGTCCCACAGAGTTGGCCTTCTCCAGGTCCCGTCGATGAAATAATGTTGTCTGGCGGGACCCAAAGGAAGAGCCTTCTCTGTGGCGGCCCCGACCCTCTGGAACAATTCCCCTGGGAGATTAGGACTGCCCCCACCCTCCTTGCCTTTCGCAAACTCCTTAAAACTCACCTCTGTTGTCAGGCATGGTGAAATTGATTCCCCTGGGCTGTTTCCACTTTATGTATGGTCTGTATGAGATGTATGATTGTTCTTATATTAATGGGTTTTAAATTGTTTTAATTTTGGATTTGTATTGTTTCTGTTATTGTGAGCCGCCCCGAGTCTTCGGAGAGGGGCGGCATACAAATCTAATAAATAAATAAATAAATAAACAGGGCCGGAAAAGGCGGGGAGAAGCCTCTGTGGGGCCTCTCTAGGAATCTCCTGGGAGGAAGCAGGCCAGAAATGGCGGGGAGAAGCCTCTGTGAGGCCTCTCTAGGAATCTCCTGGGAGGAAACAGGGCCTCCACTCTCCCTGTGCTTTTACATTGATTCCTATGGGAAAAATTGCTGCTTCTTACAAACTTTTCTGCTTAAGAACCTGGTCATGAATGAATTAAGTTCGTAAGTAGTGGTAGCACTGTATTTGGATGGTGAAGAAAATGGACTTACTGGGACAAGGCTGTAGGTTGGGGCATTCCTGGAGGTCAGCCGAAGAGCCCAGGCAGCGCATCCCGCTCTCCTCGTGGGTGCATTCACGGATGCGCATCTGGGTTTGGAGGCCACAAGTGATGGAGCAGGGTGACCACGGCGACCATGGCGACCAGGCGCTCTCGGCTAGGCGGGAGAGAGAAAACAGGTAGCATTCGACTTACAACGCTTTGTTTAGCAACCGTTCCGGGTTACCACGGCATCTGAGGAAAAAAAGTGAGCTTCCGATCATTTTTTCACCCTTATGGCCTGTTTTGAAGGGTTTTTTCCCAGCCCTAAATCTTTGCAGGCTGGTTTTCATTGCTACTCCCTCAGAAAAAGTTTTTTTCAACCCCAAGGAGGTTCTAATGATCTTTCCGGCATGCTGGCTTTTTTCCCATTGCTATTCCCTCCGAATAGTTTTTTTTCCAGCCCTAACTCTTTGCAGGCTGGTTTTCATTGCTACTTCCTCTAAATCTGTTTTTTTTCCCAGCCATAACCAGGAAATAAAATAATGTGCTGAAGCTGACCAGACTAAGGACGCTAGCCAGATGAATACCCAGTAGGCAGATTTTTCTCCCCCCCAAAACTAAGGGGCATCTTATAGACCGAAAAAATACAGTAACTGAAGATGTTCGGGCCTTTTGGCTCTGTTTTCAGTGTAAATTTTCCCCACCCTTTAGAAATTTCACAATGGGGTGGGTGGGAAAATTACCTGTGCAGCGCCAGCCGTCGCCCATAAAGCCGCTCTGGCAGGCACAAACGTAGGAGCCGAGGGTGTTCAAACACAACGCATTTGGGCTGCAGTTGTGGGTGCCTCTCGTACATTCGTCGATGTCTGATAAAAGTCAGAAACAAAATACGACAGAAACACTGAAGTTATGGGCCCGGCAGAAGCCCCTGTAAATGGGGGTCCGAAAATATCCAAAATGGTTCTCACAATCACATGGAGGTATGGGAACTCACTAAAACCTCATCGGGCAGGTGAGAGCTTCTCCTTACCTATGCAGCTGTGTAGGCCGTCTCCTTCTAAGCCTTGTGGGCAGCGGCAGAAATACGAGCCATAGGTGTTGGAGCAGGTGGCCTCAGCCAGGCAACCCGGGGCTGTTTTCCTCTCACACTCATTGATGTCTTTTGGAGGGGAAAAAGACAGGAGGAGGAGGAGGAGAGGAAAAAAAAGACAGACAGACAGACAGACGGAAGGAAGGGAGGGAGGGAGGGATGGAGGAAGGAAGGAAGAGAGGAAGGAAGGAAGGAAAGAGAAGAGGTGGAGTGGTAGTAATGGAAGATGAGGAGGAGAGAGAGAGAGAGAAAGAAAGAAAGAAAGATGGAAGGAAGGAAGGGAAAGAGGTGGAGGAGGAGTAATAGAAGAGGAGAAAGAAAAAAGAAAGAAAGAAAGAAGGAAGGAAGGAAGGGGAAGAGGTGGAGGAGGAGTAATGGAAGAGGAGGAGGGGAAGGAAAGAAGGAAGGAAGGAAGGAAGGAAGGAAAGGTAAGAGAAGGAATAGTGCAAGAGGGGGAGAAAGGGGGAATGGAGGAGTGGTGGAAAAGGTGGAGGAAGGAAGAAAGGGAAAAGGAAAAATGTAAGAAAAGGGGAAAAAGAATGGCAGAGAAGGAGGAGAAGGGAAGGAGAAGGGACAAGGTAGGCAGTAAGGAAGAAAGAAAGAAAGGATGGGTTAAAAGGAAGGGAAAGAAAGAGGAAAATGGAGGGAGGAAGGGAGGGAGGAAAGAAGGAAGAAGAGGGAGAAAGAAGAAAAAATACACTATTAAAAAATTGGACTGAATTATGATTGTTAAGTCAAGGGTAAAGAACTGAAGTTGAATATTTTGAATGTGATATTGAATATTGATAATATTTTGAATACATTATTGTCTTGAAAAGCAGAGAAGAACGTGTCAATGAAGATTAAATCATGCAGGTCAGAAGTATCTTAAAAAGGTTTAAATCATGGCCATCACTGGACCAATACATTTAATCTTTTTAAGCAAGATAACAATAAGGATAAATAATAACAATACAGCCATACTATATGAATTAAGCATCTGTCCCTCTCCTTGTCTACCGTTCTGTTGCTTTCCATCTGAGAGATTACTAATCTGGGATCCCTTTGCTGGAGAATCCACAGGCTCGCTGATTTATTTATTAATTTTTAAATTTGCTGGCGGATCCACTTTGCTCATCCCTGCCTGAATTTCCTATCAGTTTATATCTCCTTTTCGATTTAAAAATCCTAGTTTGGCAACCTGGTTGCTCACAGCAGATTTCCATTCTAGCAAATGCTAACCCACAGACCCACGTGCACACAAACACACAGCTACACAAAGAGACAAAGCTCAAAAGTTACCGACACAATGCAAACCCCTTTCTTCGAACCCTGGGTTGCAATGGCAGCTCGTTCCTCTTCGGCTACCCTCGCAGGTTTGGCTGACATCTGAAATAGAAGCAACATGGTTGGTTTGTTCTGGGTTTCAAGGGAGCATCGTCTCTGAATTAAACCAAGGTTAACACTGGAAGTTTTTAAGATGTTGGATAACCATTTGTCTGGAGTGGTGTAGGGTATCCTGCCTAAGCAAGGGGTTGGACTAGAAGACCTCCAAGGATCCTTCCAACTCTATTATTCTATTCTATTCTATTCTGTTGTTCTATTCTATTCTACTCTATTCCTGTTCTTTATTTCTATTCTGTTCTATTCTATTTTTATTCCTATTTTTAATTTCTATTCTATTCTATTCTATCCTATCCCTATTCTTTATTCCTATTCTTTATTTCTATTCTGTTCTGATCTTATTCCTATTCTTTATTTCTATCCTATCCTATCCTACTCTATTTCTATTCCCAATTCAATTCTATTCTATTCTATTGTTTCTATTTCAGTTCTATTCCCTATTCCATTCCATTCTACTCTAACATGTGTTAGTTGGGGGAAAGGTTAGAAGTAACATGAGAAAATATTATTTTACTGAAAGAGTAGTAGATGCTTGGAACAAACTTCCAGCAGACGTGGTTGGTAAATCCACAGTAACTGATAAACATATATCCATCCTAAGATAAAATACAGGAAATAGTATAAGGGCAGACTAGATGGACCACGAGGTCTTTTTCTGCCGTCAATCTTCTATGTTTCTATTCCATTCTCTATTCTAATTCTAATTCTATTCTATATTCTATCCCATTCCATTCCCTATTTTTTCTACATTCTACATTCTATATTATATATTTTATTCCATTCCATTCCCTGTCATTCTATATTCTACATTCCATTCCATTCTATGGACGCTGTCCATGAATTAAGAGAGACAAGAGAAAAATCCACTACCTTTCTTTATCAAGAAGAGTCTCTCAGCTACCAAAACACGTCCCGGAACCTCCGGGTGGAAATCGTAAACCAGAGCTCGGACGTAGCCAAAGCTGGACTCTCTGCAGGATGGAAAGAGGAAAAAAACCCACAGCAAATATGAGGAAAAAATAAAAAACAGTAACAGAAAAAGTGTGCAGAATATTTCCCCAAACAGGCAGAAAGGGAGCTCCATTTTCAAAGGGAAACGAGGGCTTTCTTTTTTTCTATTTTGGATTTGCCTCTGTGGAGTCTCCAAGCTGGGCTGTTTGCTTGCAAACGTTTCATTACCGGACTAGGTAACATAATCAGTGCTAGAAAGTAGTGTGGGGTTTGTTCCTGGTTTGTGTATAGTAGGCTACCCTGCCTATGTTGGTGGAGGTGTTTTCTCCTTAGTAATTCTTCACTGATAAGTAAAAGGCTACCGCAATCGCTTTAAACGCAATCTTTAAAAAATTGATTTTCGTTAACAGGGTTGCCAAAGCCTGGAATATTTTCCCCGAGTTGGTTGTCTCACCCATTAATTTCCATACTTTTCATTCTAAACTTCTCTTCTGTTGGCCTCACCCCCTATTTCCGAGGTCCCTAAGGGGAGGTGCGTAAAAGCACCAACATACCTATCGTCCCTGTCACGTTTTAACTTTTGCACTTTGCTCGTTTGAATTTGTAATTTTCATTTGACAAATAAAAGTAAGTAAATAAATAAAATTATTGGTTTGTTTTCTACTCGATTGTTTGTCTGGGGTTCATCCCTGCTTATCTCCAATGCTGGAAGGGATGCGCTCTGGTCTTTTTGTTTCCTTCAGAGCCTTTTATTGCCTCTTTTAAATGGCGTGTAAATGTGGCTTTATCTCTTTGTGTCTGTTGATGGCTTTTCTTCGAGAAACAGGAGGCATGAGGTTCTCCCAGCCCCTTACTCTTTTTTTCTGCACAGGACGAACAGGTGAACCTGCCTCTTATTTTACAAGTGGACAGCAAGCAAGCCAGCATACGTTAAACCGCTGATCTCCATCTTTTCCACGTCGTTGGCGATGAGGACGGGTTGGTTGTCCTGCAAGGTTAGTGGGCGCGGTTCCTTGATCCAGTGAACGGAGCTAGAAGGCGAGAGGCGAAGGTACTTGGGTAATCGGAGGACCGCTGTATCTCCTTCCAGAAAGGGTCCAACGTCTTTTCCCAAAACACACACAAAAAAAGAGGGGCAGAATGAGAGAAGAGGAGAAGCAACGAAGAAATCTCTCAATGTTCCTTTGCATTGATCAGAAATGTGTCAGGGGGGAAAAGGAGGCTAATCCCCTTTTGGAAAAGATTTGGGTAAGACGAGAAGGGAACAAAGAAAACCTTATGGATACTATCCTATTCTATATTCCATATTCTATTCCATTCTTTTGTTGTGGCCACCGTTTATGCTCATTTTTGCTTGGCTCTGCCAGGCAGTGCAGTCTGTTTTTTATTTTTTGTTTTTTAACATGATTTTTCCCTGACTTTACAGTTTGGTTTTCCCCCCCTGATATATTCAGTTTTTTTCATGAATTCCCTGATAATTCCCTGATTGATTGATTGATTATTTATTTATTTATTTATTTATTTATTTATTTATTTATTTATTTATTATTTATTTATTTGATTTGATTTGATTTGATTTGTATGCCGCCCCTCTCCGAAGACTCGGGGCGGCTAACAACAATGAAAAGACAATGTAAACAATTCTAATATTAAAAATAATCTAAAAAATCCCAATTTAAAGAACCACTCATACATACAAGCATACCATGTATAAATTCTATAAGCCTAGGGGGAAGTGAAATTTCAATTCCCCCATGCCTGACAACAGAGGTGGGTTTTAAGGAGCTTGCGAAAGGCAAGGAGGGTGGGGGCAACTCTGATATCTGGGGGGAGCTGGTTTCAGAGGGTCAGGGCCGCCTCAGAGAAGGCTCTTCTCCTGGGTCCCGCCAAACAACATTGCTTAGTCGATGGGACCCGGAGAAGGCCAACTCTGTGGGACCTAACCGGTCGCTGGGATTCGTGGGGCAGAAGGCGGTCCTGGAGATATTCTGGTCCAATGCCATGAAGGGCTTTATAGGTCATAACCAACACTTTGAATTGTGACCGGAAATTGATCGGCAACCAATGCAGACTGCGGAGTGTTGGTGTAACATGGACATACCTAGGGAAGCCCATGATTGCTCTCGCAACTGCATTCTGCACGATCTGAAGTTTCCGAACACTCTTCAAAGGCAGCCCCATGTAGAGAGCATTACAGTAGTCGAACCTCAAGGTGATGAGGGCATGAGTGACTGTGAGCAGTGAGTCCCAGTCCAGATAGGGCCGCAACTGGTGCACCAGGCGAACCTGGGCAAACGCCCCCCTCTCCACAGCTGAAAGATGTTTCTCTAATGTGAGCTGTGGATCGAAGAGGACGCCCAAGTTGTGGACCCTCTCTGAGGGGGTCAATAATTCCCCCCCCCCCCAGGGTTATGGATGGACAGATGGAATTGTCCTTGGGAGGCAGAACCCACAGCCACTCCGTCTTATCCGGGTTGAGTTTGAGTCTATTGACACCCATCCAGACCCCTGATATTTCCTGAACTGCCAATTTCCCTGATAATTCCCTGATTTCCCAGGTTTGCTGGACACCCTGACTGATACTTGTTTGAATATGGAGTTTAAATAATAATTTTAAAAAGATTGTGTTTTTCTCACCAACTCACTCCATCTTACCAATCGAGGCCCCCTCCAGAGCAAAATAAAATCTCAGTCCGGAAGGGTTTAACATTTGAAAGCGGGTTAAATCGTAAGCTTCAACTCCCAGAGTTTTGGGGACCAGGGCATGGAGCCTCACTTCTGCCCAGAAAAGATTGGGGTAAAAATCGTCATCCTGTATCGACAGGAGGGTCAGGATACGGCTGTGGTTGCCCGCTGTTATCCTCAGCATCTTGCTTTCCACGGATCCCAACCTCCGCCGGTAGCTGCAAGGAAGAAAGACGGTCTATGAAAAGAAAGTACATGAGGTCGCGGAAATGAGCAAAGTAACCCTAGAACTACAGGACAAGATGATGTGGAATTTTATAAAACATGGGACAAGTGGTATGTGTGGTTAAAACAAAAGAAATATCTAAATACAGTACTTAACTCTCACAAATGACCACCCATTATTAACATAAAACATCAAAATTCGTTTGTATAATCTTACAATCCATTACTAAACAAAAGTAGAGAACAATAATCTTACGTTATCAAACATACTAATAATTAATTAATTTAAAGGCTTGTAATATAAGATAGTCAACAGTCTAGTTCAGTGTTTCCCAACCTTGGCTGGGGAATTCTGGGAGTTGAAGTCCAGATATCTTCAAGTTGCTAAGGTTGGGAAACATAAGTCTAGTTGACATCGCTTCTTTCTTTTCCTTTCTTTTTCTCTTTTTCCTTTTTTTTTCTTTCTTTCTTCATCTCTTCTCTTTCCTTTTTCTTTTCACCACTTCTTTTCTTCTTCTCTATTCTCTTCTTTCCTGGGCTTTCTTCTCCTTTTTATGATATTTGATATTGTAATTGTATTGGATGAGATTTTCCTTTGTTTTTTTTTGTCTCTTTTATATTTAAAACTCATAAAGGTATTTTTAAAAAAGAAGAAAAGAAAGTACAGATTGCCCTTAACTCAGGACCGGAATGGAGCCCAGAATTTAATGTCACTGTGTTTGTTTCAGTGAAGCTTTATGTCGTTTTTGCACCTTCCTTTGCCACTGTTAAGGGAATAGCTGCAGCTGGGAAACGGTCGCTAAGCAAATCTGGCTTTGTCAGAAGGTCAAAAAGGGGATCACATGACCCAAGGACACCACGACCGTCATAAGTATTACATCAGTCAATAACTCACAATACAGTGGTACCTCGACATACGAGTCTAATTCGTTCCAGACCCGAGCTCGTATGTCGATCAACTCGCATCTCGAACAAATGCCTTTAGACTTTGTTTTTCGCGCGGAGATAACTGAAAGCATGGAATTCTTGGGCCACCTAGTGGAAGCTCGGCTCATCTCTCGAATTTGAGCTCGGGTGTCGAACAGAAATTTTGCTCGCGTCTTGGCTCGTAACTTGGAATACTTGCATGTGGAGCAGCTCGTATCTAGAGGTACTACTGTACATTGATCAATTTCTGGTCACAATTCAAAGTGTTGGTCATCACCTATAAAGCCCTTCATGGCACTGGACCAGGGTATCTACGAGACTGCCTTCTGCTGCACGAATCCCAGTGACTGGTTAGGTCCCACAGAGTTGGCCTTCTCCGGGTCCCGTCAACAAAACAATGTCGTTTGGCGGGCCCCAGGGGAAGAGCCTTCTCTGTGGCGGCCCCGGCCCTCTGGAACCAACTCCCCCTGGATATTAGAATTGCCCCCACCCTCCTCGCCTTTCGTAAGCTCCTTAAAACCCACCTCTGCCGTTAGGCATGGGGGAACTGAGATATTCTTTCCCCCTAGGCCTTTACAATTTTATGCATGGTATGTTTGTTTGTATGTATGTTTGGTTTTACAAATAAGGGTTTTTTAACTGTTTCAGTATTGGATTTATATTCTGTTTTGTACTAAGGCATACAAATCCAATAAATAATAATAATAATAATAATAATAATTAATATTGTTTCTTCATTGCTTATTCGATCCCTATGACAATCCTTAAGTGTTGTACCTCATAATTCTTGACAAATGTATCTTTTTCTTTTATGTAGACTGAGAGCCTCTGCACCAAAGACAAATTCCCCACTTCCGGACTTCCTTGGCTGCCAACGGAAGTCCGGAGGCGGGGCATCCCAGCAGCGGCAGCTTGGGTTTGTAAGGTTAAAATAGTTTGGAAGAAGAGGCAAAAAAGTCTTAAACACCGGGTGCGTATCTCGAAAAGTTTGTTAGAAGAGGTGTTCGTAAGACGAGGTACCACTGTACTAACATTCTCTTAGCTGTTGCAAAAGCCAGAATGGGCCAAGCAGATAAGAAACCTGGCCTTCCACATCAGCCTTACCTGTGGAACTGGGGGCTTTGTCCAGTGTAAAACTTGTACCAGATCACGCTGGGCAAACGTCGGCTGGCAGAAGCCGTGACGGAGACGTGGAAGGTGACATGTGGCTCTTTCACACGGAGGAGGCACATCTGTTCACCCATCTCGTCACAAACGGAAGCGTCAGAAACGGTGATGTGGAAGGCAGGGGCTGCAAACAAGGAAGGTGAATTTTGTAATTTTTAAAAGGACAAAAAAGCAAGCAAGGTAACCAAATTTTGACCATTTTCAGCTGGATACTTTTTCCATCCCTTTTCTTTGCCCTACCCTGTGGAAAGGGACATTACTAATAATCACGGTTGGCCAAATGAAGTATTCAATAATCAAGGAGTTCTCAAGGGAGACAATTGAAGCATAGAATCCTAGAGCTGGAAGGGACAATTGGAGGTCTTCCAGTCCAGCCCCTTCCTAAGGCAGGGGGCCTTATACCATCCTAGACAAAAACAATCCAGTCTCAAACAGGTTTTTTTTAAACGTTTTAAAGGAGTGCAAATAGATGCCAATTTTTCTCTCTCTTCTTTTTCTGTTTTTCTTTTTCTCCATCAAGCCTAGAAATAGTCCCAGGTAGGCTAGTTTAATTTTTTTTTTAAAGTACAAATAAATGCCAATCTTTCTTGCTTTTACTTTCTTTCTCTTTTCTCTTTCTTTCTTTCTTTTTCTTTCCCTTTCTTCCTTTCTCTCTCTTTCTCTTCATTCCTCTTTGTCTTTATCTCATTCTCTTTCTTTCTTTTTCTTTTTTCCTTTTTTTCCCTTTTCTTTCTTCGTCAAGCCCAGAAATAGTCCCCAGGCTATTTTTTTTTTTAAATTAAGTACAACTAGTTGCTATTTTTTTTTCTTCCTTTCATTTCCTTTCTTTTTCTTTCCTTTCCCCTTCCCTCTTTCTCCATCAAGCACAGACTACTTTTTTAAAAATGTAGAGTACAAACAGGAGCCAATATTTTCTTTCTTTCTTTTTCTTTCTTTCTTTTTTCCTTCTCTTTCTCTCTTTCTTTCATTCCTTTCTCTCTCTCTCTCTTTCTTTTTTTCTTCTTTCTGCGTCAACTCCAGAACGAATTCCCTGAATTCTCCCACCAGCACAATTAATTCTGGGCTCGGTATCCCAGAATTCCACCAAGCCTTGAGGAGAATGCTGGAAGTTGAAGTCCCCACCCTTTGGAAGCCGCTGAGATCACCACCTCAAAGGACCCGTGAAAGAAAGACATGAGTGGGACTTGCCTTGGCAACGACTGATCCCATCTCCGTTGTAGCCTGGCAAGCAACGGCAATAATACTCTGAAGAAAGCTCGTCCAGTTGGCAAATCGCTTTTGGGTGGCACGGAATCTTCCGTCGGACGCATTCGGGTTTATATGGGTCTAAGGAGCAGAAGAGAAACAATGGAAGGAGGGGGGAAAAACACTTTGACTTACAACAGTTCGTTTAGCGACTGTGGTTACAACAGCACTGAAAAAAAGACTACTTTTCACACTTAGTGACCGTTGGGGGATCCCCACATCAAAATTCAGGTGCTTGGCAAATGACTCATAGTTACAATGGTGGCAGTGTCGCCGTGGTCGCGAGACTTCACTTTTGGACCTTCAGACAGGGAAGATAGATTCTCTTAACAACTCATCATCATCATTTAACAATGAAACATTTAACATTTAACACTTGCGCGGGATGGAGTTTGGGCAACTTAGCAGAGTGTTTTTTACTGGCCATCTGCTCTCCCATTGCCAATGCAGAGTTTTGTTCGGCATATATATATATATACTCATCATGCCCAGAGAGAGAGAAATATCAGACCTCTAAGTCACCACACCACACATTCTCTTAACAACTATGTTCCTAAATTAACGCTTAACAACCGTGGCAAGGAAGGTGGTAAAATGGAGCAAAACTTGCTGAACCAATGCCTTGCTTAGCAACATAAATCCTGGGATCTGTTGTAAGTGGAGGGCTGCCTATCTTCCAAAACTATGCTTAGTTTTGCTCTATCACATAAAGTTTCTGATGTGGAAACATTTTTGTTATTACCTTATTTCTACCCTTTCAATGTAGGTGGTAATTGCTGTTTTCTTAACGTCGCCAGTATATTTCCTATACCTTATAATAACGATGCTGCTCCATGGAAACTACACCTGCTACAGAAAAACTATAAACAGTTTTGAAATCAGAACAAAAAATGATTCAGAAAAGTACAAGGTCAACTGCAATGATTACAAAAAATATTTTTTGGTAGACCTGTGTAATAAAACAACAATAACAACAATAATAATAATAGCCTTTATTGCCATTGTACATCATGTATACAAAGAAATTGGTTTAGCCTCTACTGGGGCAACCCATAACAGACAATACAAAATACATGTATGATGTGTGCTATTCTGAATTATTATTTTTCCACAGCAAATTAGGGGCAAAGTACCAGGTAAGCAAAACGACAGCACTAGAATTTCATGAAACAGAAACATAGAAGACTGACGGCAGAAAAAGACCTCATGGTCCATCTAGTCTGCCCTTATACTATTTCCTGTATTTTATCTTACAATGGATATATATTTATCCCAGGCATGTCTAAATTCAGTTCCTGTGGATTTACCAACCACGTATGCTGGAAGTTTGTTCCAAGGATCTACTACTCTTTCAGTGAAATAATATTTTCTCACGTTGCTTTTGATCTTTCCCCCAACTAACTTCAGATTGCTCATTGATTTTATTGATTATAGAGTTTTATCCTGCCTTTGTTACTGTGTAGGTAACTGAAGGCACCTGTATTATTTTTAATTACAGCCATTTGAAGGAGAAATTTAGAGTCCAAAACAAGATGGAAATAACATAGGAAATTTAAAACAGTCGCAGAAGCAGAGGGCTCCGATTCTTAGGTCTGCCTAAGCCACTCACCATTAATCAGGATTTTACCCTGCAGGGTGGAGAGGATGATGAAGAGGAGGGGAGAAGGCAGGAAACTCCTCCGCATTTTAATCCAGGGGTCTTTTTCTCCCCCGCCAACCTATCATCCTTTGGCCTAAGAACACAAACAAATTCTCAGCAGTAGCAGTGCGTCCATCTGTGTCCGGTCGGAAAGCGCCAGGCTCCGGATGTCAACATTTCAAAGAACCAGGAAAGTCCGTTTCATTTCAAACCGTTCTGAAAATTCCAGTTCTGGATTCTACTCCCCCCCAAAGAGATTTCATTCATTTCCAAAGTGGCATCATGGGGGGCAAAAATCCCAGAAGATGGGCTGACCAAAAGACTTGGATTTTTTAAAAAGGATCCAACGCATGGCTAGAGACTCCCCAATGGAACTGTATCCTCGCCGTGTTTCGCAGTGCAAGGCCAAAATAAAGAGTTTGAAGATGTGGCCAACATGAAAACAAGCCTGGCTTCCTTGCTTTGGCAAAATATCCACTGGTCAACGATCCCCGGCAAGTCTTTAGTACCCCCAAAAAATTGATTTGGCGATGTTGATGTAGGAGATGACTTGAGTTGAACCTGAGGGAGGGAGGCGTTGAGTCATCTTCAGGGCCACAAGAATCCAGTCCACCTTATATTACGTTCACTCTTATCTACTACCAATTTGCTTTGGAGAATAGCTGGATCCGCTCCTTTCTTTGTCAGATCCTGAGATATTGTAAAAGTGCTATCATGTCCCTCCTAGTCCTTCTTTTCATTAAACTAGACATGCCCAAAGTTACAGTATTTCAGACGTGCATCGCAACTGGAAAGAATACAGCACTTGGACACCTGGAAAAATATGGCATCCTTCACGTAATCCTCCAATAAAAGATTGAAGTTGAAAGAGGTCCAGGCAGAATAAGAAGGTGATCATGGCTTCAAATTCTAAAGGACTGGTTGGGAAAAACTCAGCGGCACCTTTTCGTGTGACTGTTGATAAAAACAGGACCACCAGCATGATCGGCAACGTCCGATGGCACAAGAAGAGTTACCCAAATCCTGCAGCCATTCTTCAGTTAGTCTCCAATCACCTTAGTTGCTCTTCTTTGCACTTTCCCCCCCAAAGTCTCAACATCTTTCTTGCCATGCAGGGAAACAAAACTGGATGCGGCGTTCCAGGTGCGGCCTTACTAAGGCTTCATAAAGCGATGTTTACACTTCAACCAGTAATTATACTACCGTATTTTTCAGAGTATAAGACGCACCATTCCCCCTCCTAAAAGAGGGAGAAGATTTGGGTGCACCTTATACTCCGAATGTAGCTTTTTCTCCTTTTTTTTTGAAGCTTTTGTTTCCAACCTTAACAAGGTGCTAACGATCTTCCCAGCTTGCAGGTTTGTTTTCATTGCTAACTCTGAATTGTTTTTTTCTAGCTCCAAGTCTTTTTTTCATTGCTACTCCCTCCAAAAAAGGTTTTTTCTTCCAGTCCTATAACCAGGGGATAAAATGATGTGCTGAAGCTGACCAGACTAAGGACGCTAGCCAGAAGAATACCCGGTAGGCAGATTTTGTCCCCCTTATTTTCCTCCTCCAAAACTAAGGTGTGTCTTATACTCCAAAAAATACAGTAATTATAATTAATAATCATACTAATGCACAAGGAAAGGGAGGGGGGAACGTGAGTGCCATCGTTTAATTGGAGACAGGAAAAGGAACAGCTCAAGAGCAGACTAAGAAATTTGGAAGATGTTATTTGGGGAGGGGAGTGTTTAAAAAGGGGGGGTATTTATTTCCCTCCGGCTTTTTTCTTATGAGTCGGCGGCGGGGCAGGCTCGGAGCTGAGCGATGGGACCTTGACGCCTTTCTGCTTCAGCATTTGGTGGAAGTCGAGACGGTCGGTTATGATTTTCTGAAAGACAGTGGCGTCCGTCAGGAAGGGGAGGGGGCAGCCTTGTCAGGGCCAGGGGTCTTTGCTCCTCCCCCCCCCCACTCCGCCTTTCCACCATCCGGGGTTACCTGCAAGGCCTCTAAAACCTCCTCGTCGGTGATTTCTGCCTGTGGGGACTTGGTGCCGGGCGTGCTGTAAGCGGCTTGGATAATTTTGCTGCGGAACCGTTCGAACTTTCAAAGAGAAGGAGAGAACAAAGAGAAGCGTAAAGCTGGAGGAACGTAGAATGGGAGGGACGGGGCAACTGCTAGTGACTTCCTAAGGATTTGGTGTCTGGTTCCCAGATGCCCTGCAAGGTAGGACACATTGGAATGGAATAGGAATAAGAATAAGCTCTACATGGCATCGGACCAGATTACCTGTGGGACCGCCTCCTGCCCCATGAATCCCAGCAACCGGTGAGGTCCCAGAGTGAGGCCTTCTCCAGGTCCTGCCAACTAGACAATGTCGTTTGGTGGGACCTAGGGGAAGAGCCTTCTCTGTGGAGGCCCTGGCCCTCTGGAATCAGCTCCCCCTGGAGATTCATACTGCCCCCACCCTCCTCACCTTTCGTAAGAGTCTAAAGACTCGCCTGTGCTGCCAGGCTTGGGCCGATTAGATCTTAGCCCCTGGCCAACGAATGATTGTATGGTTGCTGTACGAATGGGTGAGGCTGATTTTAATAATAATAAGAAGAATCTATCTATCTATCTATCTATCTATCTATCTATCTATCTATCTATCTATCTATCTATCTATCTACCTATCTACCTACCTACCTACCTATCCATCCATCCATCCATCCATTCAATTTTTATGCCGCCCTCCTCCTTAGACTCAGGGCGGCTTACAACATGTTAGCAATAGCACTTTTTAATACAGAGCCAGCGTATTGCCCCCACAATCAGGGTCCTCATATATAGCTAGGAATTTTAAATAGTTATGCAATTTTTAATTTAATTTGATTGATTTTCATTGTAATTTACTGTTATTTTTTTATATATGTTGTAATCCGCCCTGAGTCTTCAGAGAGGAGCGACATAGAAATCCAATAAATAAATAAATAAGAATAAGAAAATGGAATGGAATGGGTAGAATAGAATAGAATAGAATTCTTCATTGGCCAAGTGTGATTGGACACACAAAGAATTTGTCATTGGTGCAAATGCTATCAGTGTACATAAAAGAAAACATACATTTGTCAAGAATCATGAGGTACAATACTTAACCCCACTGAGTCCCACGGAATTGGCATAGAAGTCAAATTAATAAATAATAAATAAGATTGTCATAGGGGACATATAAGCAATCAGGAAACAATAGAAACCGTAAGGATACAAGCAACAAGTTCCAGTCATACTGTTATAAGTGGGAGGAGACAGGTGATGGGAACGATGAGAAGACTAAGAGTAATAGTAATGCAGCCTTAGTGAATAGTTTGACAGTGTTGAGGGAATTATTTGTTTAGTAGAGTGATGGCGTTTGGGGAAAAACTGTCCTTGTGTCTAGTTGTCTTGGTGTGCAGTACTCTGTAGCGATGTTTTGAGGGTAGGAGTTGAAACAGTTTATGTCCAGGATGTGAGAGGTGAGTAAATATTTTCACGGCCCTCTTTTTGACTCGTGCAGTCTACAGGTCGTCAATGGAAGGAGGATTGGCAGCCATTGTTTTTTCTGCAGTTCTGATTCTCCTCTGAAGTCTGTTGTCTGTCTTGTTGAGTTGCAGAAGCCCAACCCCAATTAGGACCCCAAGATCACGCCAGGCCAATGCTATTTTTATTATAAGGATACAGTACAAGTAGTTTTCAGCTTGCAATGTTTAAGTGACTGTTTAAAACTGAAAAAAGTGACTGGAGTTTTTTGGGGGACTTTGTTTGTTTTCTTGGCAGCTGCAACACATTGCTGGCTCATAATTAAGTGTTTGTTACTAAGACACTCGGGAAGCAGTTAATGCTCTTGAGCCAGAGATAGGTACCGTATTTTTCGGTGTAGAGGACATTTCTTCCCTAAAGAGGCTGATAATTAGGGTGCTTATACTTTGAATGTAGCTTTATCTTCCAGCCCTAACTAGCTGCTAACGATCTTCCCAGCTCTTACCTTGCAAGCTCTTTCATTGTTACTCTTTCAGAATGAATTTTTTTAAACCCTTAACCAGGGGATAAAATAAGGTGCTGAAACTGACCAGACTAAGGATGCTAGCCAGATGAATACCTGCTAAGCAGATTCTTTCCCCTATTTTCCTTCCCAAAAACTAAGGTGTGTCTTATACTCTGATGCGTCTTATACTCCGAAAAATACGGTAGTCCTCGACTTCCAACAGTTCGTTTAGTGACCGTTCAATGTGACAACGGCACACTTACAACCGCTGCAGCATCCCCGTGGAGACGGGATCAAAATTCAGACCATTGGCAAACCGGTTCCTATTTAGGACGGTCGCAGCGTGTATGCGTTCCACCCACCCACCCCCACGGGGTTCCGTGATCCGCTTTCATGACCGTCCGAACAGCAAAGCCAATGAAGGGAGCCGGTTTCGCTTAACAACCGCGTTCTAACCTTACCCGGGCGCTGACGCTCTCCAGGGTGACTCTGGTTTGCTGTTCCGCCCGTTGCAAGATGTCTAGCTGTTTCTGGAGTTCGTTCTGGCTGCTCAGCTGCTTTATGGCGTGGTGCTTGTTCACCAGCAACTGGGACTGGAGCTGCTGGATGTTGACCTGCAAAGTGTGGATGGCCTGGTCTCTGTCCACCACCTGGGCTTCGAGCTTGGTCACTTCCTGGGCAGGATGGGAGAGGAGGGAAAGGAAAGGGTCAAGTTAGAGAATCCGGTCCCTTTGGGGGGCTTCTTCAGGGCACCCCTAGAATTGAAATAGGAAGGAAACATAGGAAGAGAAGCAGAAACATAGGAAGAGAAACAGAATGAAATAGAAATAGAAAAATAGAAATAGGAATAGGAATAGGAATGTAATGTAGTGTAGTGGAATGGAATGGAATGGAATAGAGAAAAATAGAGAAGAGAAGAGAGAGTATGGAATAGAGTAAAATATGGAAAAAAGAGAGAAAAGAAGAGAATAATAAATTGAGAATAGAACACAATAAAATAGAATAGAACAGAACAGAGATAGAAATGGAATGGAATATAGAATAGAATAGAACAGAATAGAATTAGAATAGAATCTGTAAAGGGGTGGGAAGAATTGTATTTTCAAATCTGCAAGCTTTAATTAACATAGATTTATACCAAAATAAAAACTGCTAGTTGCAAATTCCTGTCTGGATTATCCTCCAAGGTTGTGGGTGTCTCTTCCATGCAGTTTCTCAGAGGGGACCTTAGGAACAGGGGTTCAAACTATTTTCTGGAAATTGTGTGTTTGTTTGTATGTGAGACAGAAAGACAGACAGACATACAGAAACAGAGAGAGAAAGCCATGTCCTCACACACAGAGATCAGGAACAAAACACTTGGCTTGAGACACCTGGCTAATTCTTCACGTGGGTTTGTGTGTGAGCTTTACCCCAGGAGTGGCAAACCCAGCTTAGGGCTCACCTGAGGCTATGATGGCTTATATTCACTCTCTCTCCCTCTCTTTCTCTGTCCCTCTCTCCCTCTCCTTTTTCCTCTGCCCCTCCTTCTCTCACTCCCTCTCTCCCTCTTTCTCATTTTCTTTCTCCCTACCTCTCTCCCCCCTCTCTTGTTCTCCCTTTCTCTCTGTCCCTCTCGCTCCTTCTTTCCCCCTCTCCTTCTTTTTTTCCCTCTCTGCCCCTTCTTCTCTCACTCCCTCTCCCTCTTTCTCATTCTTTCTTTCGCCCCTCTTTCTCCCTACCTCTCTCTTTCTCTTTCTGCCCCCTCTCTCTCTCTTTCTAGCTCCCCCACCACCTCCCCCTCTGTGTGTGTGTGTGTGTGTGAGAGAGAGATTTGACATCTGTTTTCAAATTGCTGCTCCCAAAGGTCAGGAGATAGTTAAGTTTTCGCGCCAGCAAATTCTGTCTTTGATGATTGCTCAAGCTTCCTTTAACGAGAGTTTATTTGGTCTACGGAGTGGGGTCGCTGAGCCAAACACCCAACAAAGAGCAGAAATCCACAGGTAAGATATCCAAGGAAGGGGTTCCCTTACCTGTCGAAGTCTGGAGTTCTCTCTCTCGATGGTGCCCATCATTTCTTCGTGTTTCCTCTCCTCCCGCAAGTTGGAAAACTAAGAAGAGAAGGCAGAAGTTGTGGAAAGGTTAGCACATCCACACACACACTTTTGGCACTTGACCAAAAAAGGTTTGGCATCACTGGTCTAGACTTTACTGCCTGAGCAGGGGGTTGGACTAGAAGACCTCCAAGGCCTCCTCCAACTTTGTTATTCTGTTATTCTGCTATTCTTTTTCTTTCCTTCTTTACTTTTTGCCCACCCACCCTTCTCCCTCCCTTCTCTTCCTTTTCATTCCTTCCTTCCTTCTTTCCTCCCTTTCCTTCCCTCACACCTATACTTCCTTCCTTCTTTCCTTTCTTCTTTCCTTCCTTCCCTTCCCTCACATTTATACTCCCTCCCTCCCTCCCTTCCTTCTTTTCTCCCTTCCGTTCCCTTCTCTTTCCTTCCCTGCCATCACATCTATACTTCCTTCCTTCCTGGGGGGCAGAGTGCAAATCCCAACCTTGTAAAATTAATTTGTTTGACACCCCACCCCCCTGGGACTGTCCTTCAGCCCTTTTGACCAACCTTATTCGACATGGCCTCCAGCTGTTCGCCTCGTTCGCGGAGTTCCTTCTGCAAAGATTCTTTCTCCATGTCAGCTTTCCGTAGTTGGGATTCCTCAAAAGTCAGCTCTCTTTGCAGAGACGAAATGGCTCCTGGAGAAGAAAGCGGGAGGCAGCAGAGGAAGCCCACCTGCCCAAATTTCCACCCAGGCTTCCTTTCTTATCCTTGTTCAGACAGTCCTTGATTTACAACTGTTTGCTTAATGATCGTTCGAAGTCAATATCGGGATTCAATATTGTTTTTTCACACTTAGGACCTGTTGGGAGTGGTCCACATCCAGCTCAGCTGGTCACGGATTTCGAGGACCAAGGGACGGAGGATTACTGGCATCAGAGGCCAGTGTTCTTGCCACCTGAGTCTGAGAGTGAAAGGGGAATTGGAGACTGGGGAACTACCAGAGACTATAGCATGCCCAGTGATGGGATTAATGAGTCAGAGAATGATGGAGAATTAGAGGAGGATGCAAGAGTCAGGAAAATGTGGTCTAGACAGGAATATCTGAAAGGAAGGGGTTCTTGGCGTTAATAGATCCGTGGGATACTTGGCCACGCCTTGCCACTATATAAGGGACTTTCTAAGGGGAAATCTTATCAGGAAAGAACTCAATCTGTCTAGTCTGGAGGACAGAAGGGAAAGGGGGGACATGATCAAAACATTTAAATATGTTAAACGGTTAAATAAGGTTCAGGAGGGAAGTGTTTTTAATAGGAAAGTGAACACAAGAACAAGGGGGCACAATCTGAGGTTAGTTGGGGGAAAGATCAGATGCAACAGGAGAAAATATTATTTTATTGAAATAGTAGTAGATGCTTGGAACAAATGTCCGGCAGACGTGGTTGGTAAATCCACAGTAACTGAATTTAAACATGCCTGAATTTAAACATAGATCTATTCTAAGATAAAATACAGGAAATACTATAAGGGCAGACTAGATGGGCCATGAGGTCTTTTTCTGCCGTCAATCTTCTATGTTTCTATGAATTGAGCATGGCGAACAACATTCCTCATCATGGATGCTGGAGAATCGAAGCTGAGAGGACTTTCTGGGTTCAAATCCTTTCCCTTCATGCATGTGTTATTCTTTGTAGAATTTTAACGAAACACTCTATTCTACTCTATTTGACAAGGTTTTTAAAACACACCTTTGCCAGCAGGCCTGGGGCTGTTTGAGCATTGATACCTTTTCCAGCTGAATACTATGATTTTAATGAGATGAATGTTGATTGAATGGTTTTAAATATTTTGGGTTTTTTTTTAAGAGTAGGTTTTAATTGTTTGGGTTCTTAAATGTAGCTGTCAAGCCAAAAGCCATCATGTGGAGTTAGAGGCTTCAGCCTGCCACAGTAGCACAGTATTAGGGGAATTGGGAGGGGTAGTTGAATGAAAGGGAAAGTTACCAACCACAACAAATTCTTTTCCTAGAGCCCAAGGTCATTTTTTGTTCTGCATCAACTGAAGATAAGAGGAAGTTGGTAGAATCCCTGTACTCAGACTGGTCTTCGTGATGAACTATGGGTGTGGGGATGTGGGATGAACCTTAACCTGGGTGGGATACTGGAAAGAAGTTAGTACAGTGGTACCTCATCATACGAACTTAATTGGTTCCAGGAGGAGGTTCGTAAGGTAAAAAGTTCGTAAGATGAAACAATGTTTCCCATAGGAATCAAAGTAAAAGCAAATAATGCGTGCAAATCCTTCAGGAAAATCCCAAACTTTAGAAGGGAGGCGAACAGAGGGCAGGGAGGAGCAGCTAAAGGGGGCGGGTGGAAGAAGCAAGGCTAGGCTAAAGGGTGAGTGGGAAGGAAGAAAGGCAAGGGGGGCGCCCCTCCCTTTTCTTTCTTCAAAATACACTGTTTCAGTTCCTTTGCAAGCACCTTGTTCTCTGCAAAATTTTCCTCCCCCAAGCTGCCCCTCCCTCCTCCCTTTTCTTTCTTAAAGACACCCTTTCAGTGCCTTTGCAAGCACGTTGTTCTCTGCAAAATCTTTCCTACTCCAAGCTGCCCCTCCCTCCTCCCTTTTCTTTCTTAAAAAGACACCCTTTCAGTGCCTTTGCAAGCACGTTGTTCTCTGCAAAAGTTTTCCTCCCCCAAGCTGCCCCTCCCTCCTCCCTTTTCTTTCTTAAAAAGACACCCTTTCAGTGCCTTTGCAAGCACGTTGTTCTCTGTAAAATCTTTCCTACTCCAAGCAGCCCCTCCCTTTTCTTTCTTCAAAAAAAGGGGGGGGGGAAAGAAACCCCTTCATCCCAGCAGCAGCTGTTTGGGTTCGTAAGGTGAAAATAGTTCGGAAGAAGAGGCAAAAAAATCTTAAACACCGGGTTCGTATCTTGAAAAGTTCGTTAGAAGAGGCGTTCGTAAGATGAGGTACCACTGTATTGGAATGGCAGTAGCATGACCAACATGGCTCTGATAATAAATCCAACCTTACGTGAGAGAATTGGACTGGAATCTGATTTATTTCTCAGATGCTATTTGGGGCATTGACAGTAGCTTTTAGCGTAGGATTTTATATTGCTGATTTTGTACTTTTTTATACCGTAAACCGTCCTGAGTCACCTGGAGAAAGGCAGCACAGAAATCCAAATAATAAATAAATAATAAATAAAATAAATCATCCATTCTGGGTGTTCTGGAGGGGTACCTGTGGCCAGCTCGTACTCGTTCCGCGCCTTCTGCAGCTCTTCGTAGAGGATTTCATTCACCTTCTGGAACTCCAGGAGCTTGTAGAGGATCAGAGTGTTCTCCGATTGCTCCAGCTCCATCGATTCGCTTTCCTTCACTCTGGATTCGCTGGTCGAGATCACCTCCTCTTCCAATTCCATTAGGCTCTTTTTCAGTCATGTCCACGTTGCAGGAGGCGGACGGGTGTGTGTGTGTGGGGGGGGGAGTTAAAAAGAAAAAAGACTCGTCATTGTCACAATTGTGATTGTGTTTTTAATTACAGACTGGGGAAGGGGAAAATCCCATTGTCTTTCTGAAGATTCAAGGACAGCAGAAGGCATTTTATTCGCAGGGCTCGTCTTATGGGCTGCAGATGAGCCCAAAGCCTCTGTTTACTAAGTGAGCTTTTCCCTGTTTTATGACCTTTGTTCCCACAGTTGTTAAAAGGGAATCGCTGCGGCTGGTTAAGTTCCTCGCACAGTTTGGGAAGCAAAGCCGGGTTCCTCCCCTCTTTTCACTCATCGGAAGCTTTCAAAAGAGGATCACGTCACCCTAGGACAGTGATGGCGAACTTTTCCCTCGGGTGCCGAAAGAGCGTAGGCGTGTGCTATCACCCACGCGCAAGTGCCCATGCCCAAAATTCAATGCCTAGGGATGGTGAAAACAGCTTTCCCCACCACCATCACAACCCAGAGGCCCACTGGAGGCCGGAAACGACCTGTTTTCCAACTTCTGGTGGGCCTAGTAGGCTTGTGTTGCACCCTCCCCAGGCTCCGAAGGCTTCCCTGGAGCTGGGGGAGGGTAAAAACGCTCTCTCCCATCCCCCCAGGAGGCTCTCTGGAAGCCAAAAGCGCCCTCACAGAACCTCTGTGTGAGCCAAAAAATCAGCTGGCCGGCACACACAGGCATGTTGGAGCTGCGCTAGGGCAACAGCATGCGTGCCAGCAGATATGGCTCCAGATGCCAACTGTGGCACCCATGCCAGAGGTTTGCAATCACTGCCCTGGGACACGGCGCCGGTCGTAAACATAAGTAAGTTGCCAAGCATCTGAATTTTGATCGGTTGTAAGTGTGAATAACGGCCCTAACTCACTTTTTTTGGTGGCGTTATAACTCCGAAAAGCCACTCAGCAGAGTTGTAAGTTGAGGACTATCTGTAATGCACATTTTTTGCAACACAGCTAGTTCTCTAACTTATGACAGTTCAGTTAGGGACCCCTCAAAGCCATGACACTGCTGAAAAAAACAACTTAGGAGTTGCAACTGAGTTTTTCACACTTAATGACTGCCACAGCCTCCCCACACTCACATGATCAAAATTTCCAGGCTTGGCAATGGACTCGCGTTTTCAACAGCCATTATCCCCTTATGAGATTTTCCGACCGGCAAAGTCAGTGGGGAAAAGACGGGGAAAAGATTAACTGAATGAACGTGTTCCTAATTTAACAATTGCAGTGGATTCACCCGTTGAAAGCTCGTCGAATTGGGTGAAAAATTCACCGAACACCTGTCTCACTTAGCCCACAAAAATCTGGGGCGCCGTTACGGTCATAAGTCAAGGATCTCCTACAGACAAGTTGTAATTTTCTCTACGGGCAGCCCTTGACTGAGGACAGTTCGTTCAGTGGCCGTTCGCTATTGTTTGGGCTCCACCATGATGAGGACTAGCCTATATTCCTATTGAGTCCGTGTGATGTAAAATAGAATAGAATAATGGAAAATAGGAAAAGAATAGAATACAACAAAGAATAGAATAGAATACAATGAAGAGAAGAGAAATAGAAGTAGAATAGAATAGAATAGAATATGGTATGGAATGGAATGGAATAGAATAGAATAGAATAATGGAAAATAGGGATAGAAAACAATAGAATGAAGAATAGAATACAAATAGAAAATAATAGAATATGGCATGAAAAGGAATAGAATATGGGACTGAATAGAATAGACTAGAACAGAACAGAACTAGAAATAAATAGAAATAAAAAAGAATAGAATATGGAATGGAATGGAATGGAATAGAATAGAATATGGGAAGGGATGGGATGGAATAGAATAGAATTCTTTATTGGCCAAGTGTGACTGGACACACAAGGAATTTGTCTTTGGTGCCGATGCTCCCAATGCACATAAAAGACAAGATTGTCAAGAAAACACTTAATGATGGTCACACGGTACAAATAAGCAATCCGGAAACAATATTAATGATAAAATCGTAAGGATGCAAGGAACAAATTACAGTCATACAATCATAAGTGGGAGTAGATAGATGATAGAAACGATGAGAAGATGGATAATAATAGCAATGCAGCCTTTCTCAGGTCTTTTACCAACTCCGTTTTTTGGGGGGGGGGCCTTCCTACCTCCTTTTCGATGTGCTCCAGTTCGCCCTGCTCTCTCAAGAGCTCCTTCTTCACGAGCAGCGCTTTCGAATCGAGCGTGTGCTCCGACCGGCTCAGCAGCTCTTTCAGACGTGCAAACTCCTGACTCGAATCCTGCGACAGGTTGACCTGATCCACGTAGACCGAGGGAATGCTCCTCTGCTCCAGCCCAAACATTGGGCTGAGGCCACGCGTGGGCAGTCGCGGGAGGTCCCATTCGGACTCTTTGGAACGTTTCTGGGAAAGAGAGATTTTGAAAGCAAACCTGATGGATTTTTCAGGGGGGTTCTGAGCAATTCTGAAAGTTTGGGTTTGCAGGAGGTAACGTGGGTAGTCCTCAACTTACGACGATAAGGGAGCCTGCCCGTGATGGCCATAAATGGAGGATTAGCTATGCTACCGTCTGCATCATTCTCTATTTATTCCATTCCATTCCCTGTTCTAGTTCTACAGTGGTACCTCTACAGTACTTACGAACTTAATTCGTTCCGTGACCAGGTTCTTAAGTAGAAAAGTTTGTAAGAAGGAGCAATTTTTCCCATAGGGATCAATGTAAAAGCAAATAATGTGTGCGATTGGGGAAACCACAGGGAGGGTGGAGGCCATTTCCTCCCAGGAGATTCCTGGAGAGGCCCCACGGAGGCTTCTCCCCGCCTTTTCCGGTTACAGTTTTGGAGGCTTGGGTTTGTAAGTGGAAAATGGTTCTTGAGAAGAGGCAAAAAGATCTTGAACACCCAGTTCTTATCTAGAAAAGTTTGTAAGTAGAAGTGTTCTTAGGTAGAGATATTTCTATTTCTGTTTCTTGTTCTGTTCTGTTCTATTCTGTTCTACTCTACCCTCCTATATTCTATATTCTATTCTATTCTATTCTATTCTCTATTCCCTATTCTATTCTATATTCTATACCTGTGATGGCGAACCTTTTTTTCCTTGGGTGCCAAAAGAGCATGGGCACTTGCTATCGCGCATGCGCAAGTGCACACACCCATAATTCAATGCCTGGAGAGGGTGAACACAGGTTCCCCCATCCCCTGGAGGCCCTCTAGAGGGCAGGAAGTGGATTGTTTCCCAACTTCTGGTGGGATTATTATTATTATTATTATTATTATTATTATTATTATTATTAATAATTAGATTTGTATGCCGCCCCTCTCCGTAGACTCGGGGCGGCTTACAGCAATGATAAAAACAATGTATAACAAATCTAAAGTAGGCTCATGTTTCGCCCTCCCCAGGCTCCAAAGGCTTCCCTGGATAAGGGGGAGGGTAAAAACGCCCACCCACCCCCGAAGGCTTTCTGGAAGCCAATACCCTCCCAGAGCCTCTGTGTGAGCCAAAAATCAGCTGGCCAATACACACATGCACTTTGGAGCTGAGCTAGGGCAATGGCTCGCGTGCCAGCAGATATGGCTCCACGTGCCAACTGGGGCATGCCATAGGTTCACCATCACTGTTCTATATTCCATATTCTGTTCTAATTTACTCTACTTCCATTTTATTCTATTCTGTTATGGCATGAACCGTACGTAAGCTTACCTAAGGGCTTATTGCTATTGCCATTTAATAAATCTAGCTAAAGAAAATGTTGTGCCTTGCTGGAGTTGGGTGGGCAGGGAAACAGGTTCCGGCAGCTATCAAGACAAGACTGGGAAGCCAAGAAAAAAGAGGGCCTACCTCTTCCGAAGACCTCTCTGAAACAGAGACCTGCCATTTCTGGAGCAGCTCGATTTGTTTCTGCATTGCCTGGACCTCTTCTCGCAGAACGGCAATCACTTCCTCCTTCCGGAGACACTCAGCTTCAAAAGGAGCCAGGCGGGCAACCTCCTCCCCCAGCTTATTGAGACCCAGATCCTGGGAAGAGAACCAATAGTCCTTTTAGTCCAGCATCCCCAGAATAAATTTTCTGTTGTTGTTGTTAGTCGTGAAGTCGTGCCCGACCCATTACAACTCCATGGATCATGTTCCTCCAGGCCTCCCTGTCCTCTACCATCCCCCTAAGTCCATTAAGCTCAGGCCGAATGCTTTAGTGACTCCATCCAGCCCCCTTGTTCTCCACCGTCCCCTTCTTCCTTTAGTTCCCAGCATTAGGCTCTTCTCCAGCGAGTCCCTCCTTCTCATTAGGCAGCCAAAATATTTTGAGTTTCCTCTTCAGGATCTGGCCTTCTAAAGAGCAGTCAGGGTTAATCTCCTCGAGGACTGACCAGTTTGTTAAAAAGTACCATTAATTTTTTATTTGATAATAAACACAATAAATACCCCCTTCCAGATTTTCTACTCTAGACCTCCACGGGACTCGCAAGCGAACAACACCTGCCCATTGTTCCACCTAGACCACAGTAAGAGCACTGTGTATGTGGTACATTGCTCAACAGTAGTAACTGTGAGAGGGATCTTGGACAACCATTTAAATAGGAGCCAGTCATGTGCAGCAGCTGCCAAAAAGCCAACACAGTTCATTAACAGAGAAATAGAATCAAGATCATATGAAGTGTTGATACCACTTTATAACGCCTTAGTAAGGCCACACTTGGAATCCTGCATTGTTTTCGTCACCACGATGCAAAAAGGATGTTGAGACTCTAGAAAGAGTGCAGAGAAGAGCAACAAAGAGGATTAGGGGACTAGCGGCTGAAGCATATGAAGAACAGTTGCAAGAACTGGGCAGATGAGGAGAAGGACCACAGGAGACATGATTGATAGCACTCTTCCAATATCTCAGGGGTTGCCACAAAAAAGAGGGAGTCAACCTATTCTCCAAAGCATCTGAGAGTAGAACAAGAAGCAACAGGTGGAAACTAAACAAGGAGAGAAGCAACTTAGAACTAAGTCTTCAGAGAGGGGCGGCATACAAATCTAATAAATTGAATTGAATTGAATAAGGGGAAAATTTTCTGACAGTCAGAACAATTAATCAATGGAACAGCCTGTCTCCAGAAACTGTGAATGCTCCAACCCTGGAAGTTTTTAAGAAGATGTTGGATAACCATCTGTCTGAAGTAGTGTAAGGTTTCCTGCCTAAGCAGGGGGTTGGACTAGAAGACCTCCAAGGCCCCTTCCAATTCTGTTGTTATTATTATTATTACTGCATTCAATTTTGGTCACCACACTATAAAATAAGATGTTAAGATTCTAGAAAAAATGATGAAGAGCAACCAGGAGGATTAGACGCTGGAGGCTAAAACATATGATGAATGGTTGCAGGAACTGGGCCTGGCTAGTCTAGTGAAGAGAAGTACTATTGTAGCATTATAGCATAAGTACCATTACACTGTAGCGTCTTCCAATATTTGAGGGGCTCCCACAGAGAGGAGGGGGTGAAGCTATTTCCCAAAGTACCCGAAGGCCAGACAAGGAATAATGGATGGAAATTGACCAAGGAGAGATCCAACCTGAAAATAAGGAGGAATTTTCTGACAGTGAGAACCATCAACCAATGGAACACCTTCAGAAGTTGTGGGAGCTTCATCACTGGAAGCTTTCAAGAAGAGACTAGACTGCCATCTGTCATAAATGCTGTTGAGTCTCCTGCTTGGGTTGGGTGTTGGACTAGATGACCTACAAGGTTAATCTGTAATCTGCTCCTTGCAAACGGCTCCTTTCAGCCTCTTTCTGACTGCTCACCCTGAATCAAATTGCAAGATGTCCGTCTTAAAAAATGCCCTGCTTATTATTTGGACTTTTGCAAGCCTGAAAAGGAGCTACTGGGCACCTGGTTCCGTGCCTCTTCTTATCACGTCCCAAAACATCTGGCCAAACCCTTCCGCCCTCGTTCCTTCTGCTGGGCTTGCGGGTTCGAATCCTCACCTTCTCGTGAAGCACGGGGATGTACCAGGGCATCCTGTTCCCGGAGCGGGTTTTAAGATGGCTGGCGGGGAGGATGCCTTCTGTGAAACTCTTCCATTTGGGCAACTCAACTTCCGAGGAGAAAGAGGATAAAACTGGGAAGGCAAAAAGAGAAATGTCACTCAAAGCCAAACCGAAAAGAACAGTCTGCCTCCAAAGGGTTGCTGGGTTCTTCACACCCCCAACCCCTTTTTGGATGGGGGGGAGCAGAGGCCAGCCTTTAGAATAGACTCTTTGGAGCCCCAGGGTTGAATTGAGGGGTCCCTGGTGCTCTTGGAGGAGAAGGACTCGGGGTCCTTGGTGAGCTTGGTGGATTTAGAAACATAGAAACATAGAAGACTGACGGCAGAAAAAGACCCCATGGTCCATCTAGTCTGCCCTTTTACTATTTCCTGTATTTTATCTTACAATGGATATATGTTTATCCCAGGCATGTTTAAATTCGGTTACTGTGCATTTACCAACCACGTCTGCTGGAAGTTTGTTCCAAGGATCTACTACTCTTTCAGTAAAATAATACTTTCTCATGTTGCCTTTGATCTTTCCCCCAACTAACTTCAGATTGTGTCCCCTTGTTCTTGTGTTCACTTTCCTGTTGAAAACACTTCCCTCCTGAACCCTATTTAACCCTTTAACATATTTAAATGTTTCGATCATGTCCCCCCTTTTCCTTCTGTCTTCCAGACTATACAGATTGAGTTCATTAAGTCTTTCCTGATACGTTTTATACTTAAGACCTTCCACCATTCTTGTAGCCCGTCTTTGGACCCGTTCAATTTTGTCAATATCTTTTTGTAGGTGAGGTCTCCAGAACTGAACACAGTACTCCAAATGTGGTCTCACCAGTGCTCTATATAAGGGGATCACAATCTCCCTCTTCCTGCTTGTTATACCTCTAGCTATGCAGCCAAGCATCCTACTTGCCTTTCCTACCGCCCGACCACACTGCTCACCCATTTTGAGACTGTCAGAAATCACTACCCCTAAATCCTTCTCTTCTGAAGTTTTTGCTAACACAGAACTACCAATGCAATACTCAGATTTAGGATTCCTTTTCCCCAAGTGCATTATTTTACATTTGGAAACATTAAACTGCAGTTTCCATTGCTTTGACCATTTATCTAGTAACGCTAAATCATTTACCATATTACAGACCCCTCCAGGAATATCAACCCTATTGCACACTTTAGAGTCATCGGCAAATAGGCAAACCTTCCCTACCAAACCTTCCCCTATGTCACTCACAAACATATTAAAAAGAATAGGACCCAGAACAGACCCTTGTGGCACACCGCTTGTAACCTGTCTCTGCTCAGAATACTCGCCATTAACAATAAATCTCTGATGTCTATGCTTCAGCCAGCTTGAAATCCACTGAACTATCCAGGGATTAAGTCCAATCTTCACTAATTTATCTATCAGCTCTTTATGTGGAACCGTATCAAAGGCTTTGCTGAAGTCCAGATAGGCAATATCCACGGCACCACCTTGATCCAACACCTTTGTGACATAGTCAAAGAACTCAATGAGATTAGTCTGACACGATTTGCCTTCAGTAAAGCCATGCTGATTTGGGTCCAATAAGTTATTGTTTTTTAGATGCTGATTTATCCTCTTTTTGAGTAGAGTCTCCATCATTTTAACTACAACTGATGTCAAGCTAACTGGCCTGTAGTTTCCAGCTTCTTCTCTACTGCCCTTCTTGTGGATAGGCACAACACTGGCCATTCTCCAATCCTCAGGAACATCTCCTGTTAACAGGGATTTCTTGCAGACATTTCATGAACCAGCTTGAGAGCCTCATCAGTGCTAGAAAGAAGTGGGGGTTGTGGAGAAGAGGAGGCCTGAGGGATTATTGGTACTCTCTGAGTTTGGTTGGTTTCTTGCAGGTGTTTCATTACCAAACTATGGTAGATAACATCATCGATGCTAGAAAGGACTGAGAGGAAGAGGAGGAGGAAGAAGAAAAACTGGTAGAGGAGGAGGAGAAGGAGGAGGAAGTGTGGTGCAAAAGGAGAAGGAGGAGAAGGAAAAGGAAGAGGAGGAGAAAGTGTGCTAGAGAAGGAGAAGGAGGAAGTGTGATGAAGAAGGAGGAGAAACTGTGGTGGAGAAAGAGGAGAATAATAATTGTGGGGCTCCATGGTTAATGTCCACATGTTGCAAGGTTGACCCAAGTGCCATTACTGCTGTAAGCCTGGGGGTTTTTTTTGGGAGGGTGATAGAGGGAAGAAAACCTGTAACTGAAGCCAGACAAACAAACTTACATCTTAGGCGACTCCTGGAGTCCCAAATGTCTTGATTTTGGACAAGGGAATTCCAGTCGTCCAGGGATATCTGGGAAGTCAAACTCATGGTGCTGACGTTGGTAGGGAGATACCCCAATTTTGAAGCGCTGGTCTCTGATGGGTGAGAAGAATGGGGGGAGGTGGGGACAGCAAGCAGAGAATTCAATGTTGACTCTTTCACATCTGGGATGGTACAAAGTCTCCCGCCTTGGGTCGGGGGTTGGACTAGAAGACCTCCGAGGTCCCTTCCAGCCCTGGGATTCTATCTTATTTTACAACAGGGGTTGGCAACCCACGGCTTTGGAGCCGCATGTGGCTCTTTCATCCCTCTGCTGCGGCTCCCTGTCTCCACTCGGCTGCACAATTGATAAGGCTTTCGATTAGGAGAAGTAGAGTAAAAAGGGGGAGACTCTATGGTGTGAGAACCAGACTTCTGGTTGGCAGAGGAAAAAGGATGCTGTGCTAGGAGGAGACTCTATGGTGGGGGAACTGGACTTCCAGTCGATAGAGGAAAAAGGATGCTGTGCTAGGAGGAGACTATGCTGGGGGAACCAGGCCTCCGGTTGGCAGAGGAAAAGAGACACTGCGCTAGGAGCAGACTCTATGGTAGGGGAAACCGGACTTCCGGTCAGCAGAGAAAAAAGGACGTGGAGATTCCATGATGGGAGAACCAGACTTCTGGGTTGGCAGAGGAAAAGGGACGCCGTGCTAGGAGGAGACTCTATGGTGGGGTGGGGATGGGGGGAGGGAACCGGGCTTCCGGTTAGCAGAGGAAAAAAGACACCATTTATTTATTTTATTTATTACTTAGATTTGTATGCCGCCCCTCTCCGAAGACTCGGGGCGGCTCACAACATGTAAAAAACAGATCATAAGCAATCAGACAAATTTAAAACATTTAAATATTTTAAAAAAAAAAAACCCTATGCTAACAGTCACACACACAGACATACCATGCATAAATTAAACGTGCCCAGGGGGAGATGTTTCAGTTCCCCCATGCCTGACGGCAAAGGTGGGTTTTAAGGAGTTTACGGAAGGCAGGAAGAGTAGGGGCAGTTCTAATCTCCGGGGGGAGTTGGTTCCAGAGGGCCGGGGCCGCCACAGAGAAGGCTCTTCCCCTGGGGCCCGCCAACCGACATTGTTTAGTTGACGGGACCCGGAGAAGGCCCACTCTGTGGGACCTAATCGGTCGCTGGGATTCGTGCGGCAGGAGGCGGTCTCGGAGATATTCTGGTCCGATGCCATGAAGGGCTTTAAAGGTCATAACCAACACTTTGAATTGTGACCGGAAATTGATCGGCAACCAATGCAGACTGCGGAGTGATGGTGAAACATGGGCATACCTAGGTAGGCCCATGACTGCTCTCGCAGCTGCATTTTGCACGATCTGAAGTTTCCGAACACTTTTCAAAGGTAGCCCCATGTAGAGAGCATTACAGTAGTCGAACCTCGAGGTGATGAGGGCATGAGTGACTGTGAGCAATGAGTCCCGGTCCAGATAGGGCCGCAACTGGTGCACCAGGCGAACCTGGGCAAACGTCCCCCTCGCCACAGCTGAAAGATGTTGTTCTAATGTGAGCTGTGGATCGAGGAGGACGCCCAAGTTGCGGACCCTCTCTGAGGGGGGGAGGAGACTTACGATTAGCTCCAGAATTGATCAGGGGGGTTCCGTTTTAGGACCTTTGTGGTTCTTTGAGTGTTTAAGGTTGCCGACCCCTGATCTATGATTAGAGGACTGAAATTTGAAAACTGTGGATCCGCACTGTGCTAAGCGGCTGTTTGCATTAGCATGAAGCATGGATAGATAGCCATTGACTTACAACAGCCCGTCTGAAGCTTCAGCAGCCCTTTTAAAAAGGACCATTTTTCCCACTTAACGACCGTCACAGCATCTCTGGGGTCATGTCACCCAAATTCAGACACTCGGCAACCGACTCGACAACCGACTCCAGAGATTTCCTGAACAATGGCAGCCAGGGAGGAAGGCAGTTGAACGGGGCAAGATAGTTCGTTTCATGAACCGTCCGGCCCAACAACGGAACTTCAAGGCTCCATTGCGGTCGCTAAGTCGAGGAATGACCTGCGCTGCGCAATTTCACCCGCCCGCCCAACCGAGCCGGAATGGGCAGAAAGGAGGCCGCAAGCAAGTGACCCAAAAATGGACCTGTGGAGTGTTTTACCAAGGAGGTTTGCCGATGTCGCCTGGTCGCAATACTGAGGACATCCGGGCCGTTTCAAGAATTTCTGCATTTCCGTCGAGCCGGAAAGAACACTTACTATGGTAGACATCTTCATTTGTTCCTCAGCCTGTGTGATGAGAGAAAGTTAAGACTCAACTTCTTGCTTAATCAGGATCGTGGTTTGTCGAATCAACAGCCGATAAACCCTCCGGCTGAGATTCGCAGAGGTTTCTCCAACTTTAACCAAAGAGAGCTGGAGATTGGAAAGACCCTGGAGATTCCCCCTGTGAAAAGGAGGATTAGGGGAGCCATGACACTAGTGTTTCAGTGTTTGTGGGTCTGCCACGAAGAAGGGATGAGGGTTCCACTTATTTTCCAAAGCACTAGAAAGTAGGACATGAAACAATGGATGAAACTCATCAAGGAGAGAAGCAACCTAGAACAAGGAACAAATTTCTTGTGTGTCCAATCACACTTGGGCAATAAAGAATTTCTCCCCTCTCCTCTCTTCTTCTATTCAGAAATGTCCTGACAGTGAGAACAATTAATCAGTGGAATAACTTGCCTCCAGAAGTTGTGCGTGCTTCAACACTGGATGTTTTTAAGAAGTTGGATAACCATTTGTCTGAAGTGGTGTAAGGTTTCCTGCCCAAGAGGGGGTTGGACTAGAAGGTCTCTGGAGTCCCTTCCAACTCTGTTACACTGATTCCGGACTATTTAGAATAGAATAACAGACTTGGAAGGGACTTTGGAGGTCTTCTAGTCAACCCTCTGCTTGGGCACGAGACCCTACACTGCTTCAGGCAAATGGTTATCCAACATTTTCTTTAAAACTTCCAGTGTTGGAGCATTCACAACTTCTGGAGGCAAGTTGTTATTTTTTATATTTCAATAATACAACACAGCAAACGAGAACACTATGCTGTATTTTATATTATTAAAACAGAATAGGATACTTTATCGGCCAAGTGTGATTGGACACACAAGGAATTTGTCTTGGTGCATATGCTCTCAGTGTACATAAAAGAATCATGTGGTACAACACAATGATTGTCATAGGGGTCAAATAAGCAAAGAAGAAACAATCAATATTAATAAAAACCTTAGGATACAAGCAACAAGTTACAGTCAAACAGTCCTAAGTGGGAGGAAAAGGATGAATAGAATTATTATTATTATTATTGTTGTTGTTGTTATTATTATTATTATTATTATTATTATTATTATTATTATTATTATTATTATTATCCTTTTGCAATTCAACCAGTCGAGCCATTGCATACCTGTTTCTCATAATAACGCCTGACAGCATGAAATGCTTTACTGGGATGAATTTTGTCACTGTCTGGATGATTCCACACGAGGGTCTGTTGGGGTAAACTCGTCTTCCGCAACGCGGTCATCCCCTTTGTCATTAGGGTAATATTTTTCTCCTTCTCCATGATTTCAGAAACTTATTTCTTCCTTCCACCTAAAAAGCCCTGAATTTTTTTTTTAAGAAATAAAGTTTTTTTAAAATTATCATGCACCATCAAGATGATGCCAAATCCATCCGAGATTGATAGATTTTTTTTAACCCATGACCTGGTTTAAACCTGGTTAAAAAAGAAATAACTATGGCTTTCCATCTGCAATTTGACCAAGATTAAAAGCTAACTAAAAGCTAGCTGAATTGTATTATTTGTGCCAGTAACATGGCTTGAATCACAAGTTTTGCTCAACAGCCCATGTCTAAGCCATATTTCGGCCAGTCCATCTCTTAGCTCAGCTCAGGAGGGATGTTTGCTGAGAGAGACGGATGAGATTATAATCAGCAAACATCCCCATGTTCCAATATGTACATAATATCTATCTATCTATCTATCTATCTATCTATCTATCTATCTATCTATCTATCTATCTATCTATCTGATATTAAATATAATTCTCAATTATATAGTTATACATATAAAGCAATCGTCTGTCTATTGTCTGCCTGTCTATCTATCTATATCTATCTGTATAATATCTATACTGTAATATCTATCCTATATATCTATCTATATTAAATATATATAATTCACATATTATATAAAGTAATAATTATATAATCATCTATCTATCTGATATTAAATGTATATAACTCACATTATTATATAAACATATAAAGTAATGATCTATCTATTGTCTGCCTGTCTGTCTATCTATATCTATATATCTATCCTATCTGATATAAAATATATATAATTCACATATTATATAAGGTAATATTTATATAAAGTAATCATCTATCTAGTATATAATTCACATATTACTATATAAAGTAATACTTATATAATCATCTTGTCTATTGTCTACCTATCTATCTGATATTAAATACTGTATACAGTATATCGTTCACATATTATGTAAAGTAATACTTTACATCTCTCTATCTATTGTCTGACTGACTGACTGACTGTCTATCTATCTAATCTATCTGATATTAAGTAGATATATAATTCACATATTATTATATAAAGTAATAATTGTAGTAGCAGAAATAGAGGAATAAAAAATGCAGGATTGGTAGTCAAGCTGAATTCTTCTTTTCTGACGCCTTGAGTAAAGGATAATCTTTGGGTTTGTCAGGCTGGGGTTTATGGGGATGGTAGTCCATAGTCTGCAACAGGTTAGAGGAAGCCAGCTTACCTGCCTGATAATAAACACACAGAGTAATGCCTAATACACTCATGTCAACAAACCACCATGACAGCCTGGAGGGCTAAATTAACCCACTTTGAGACCCTTATTGTGATTCACATTGGTGCAACAACAGACTAACAAGGTTTTTAAGGCCAAGAAATTTTGGGTTCTTTTGGGCGGAAGGGGCTATTATTGTTGTTATAAACCAAAATTGTGGGGTCCTGTGACAAACACACAGATAATTTTGGGGCCAAAAAAAGAAACTTCAATTTAAGCCTCAGCTATGATGTAAATTATAATGCCCACTTCTATTGTAAGGTAAGTAACTCCACACCTCCATCTCGCTTCTTCCCCTGAGGTCCTCAAAGAGGACTAGGTACATGCTGCGGTCGCAGGGTTTATGAGCACGTGATCAAAGCCCTCCCCCCCCCCCCAGGAGGCTCAAGAAAGGCGGGGTTTACGGGCATGCAGAATAAAGAGGCGTGGACAGGTGACGGAGGCGGGGCCAGAGAGGATTTCTTTTTGGGGGGGGGGTCTCTTACGTTTGCTCCACTAGGACCCCTCGCCGTTTTTAGGCCCGAGGGTCGCTCAACGGCTCTCGGGCCTTCCTTTATTTTTCAGGTAGGCCAGCCTCGGTTGCTTAGCAACGCGGGAGAAACTCGACGCGCAGCGCGATAACGTCAGCCCCTGCGACACGGGCGCATGGGTAGTCGAGGGTAGAAAGGGCACCTCCGGACGGGCGATCTGATTGAGGCCGCCCGGATTCACAGTCTCCGCGCATGCGGCCTGAGGGTTCCATTGGATCGGCGTGGATTTGGGCTGGGAAGCAGTGGAAGGATCTTAAGAATCACTTTTTTCCGGGTCGCTGGGTGCGTGATCGCCGCTGGGGGTCCCATCCTTGCAGGTAAGGCAGGAAATCACCATGTGCGGCTTATCCGTCTGTCTTTGCAACTTGGTGCATAATAATAATAATAGTTGCATCAGCTGCACTGGTTGAATTGCAGGTTGCATATTGCAAAAAGATGTTGCGTAAAACTCATCCTATGGAATCTTCATTACGTTTCTACATATAAAAATAGAAAGAAAAGAAATTAAACAAACAACATTCAAAGAAAAGAAGAAAGAAAAAATAGAAAATAAACAGACAAATGAACATAAATTTAAACAACATATAAAACGTATTCAGTTTCAGTAGTGTTCTTTATATGCACGTAGATATAATTATTTGCTTATCATCAATTAATATTTTCTTTCACTACATACATATATTTATTTGTTATGTAGAAGACATAATTTGTCAACCGTAATGTTGACTTATCACTATCAAGCGCCCTAAATTATGTTTTTCAATTGGCTCACATTTTAAGCTTTGGTGGGCTTGAATTCCCAAAGGCAGCATGGAGAAATTATGGGAGGATGGCTGGCTGGGGAATTCTGGGAGTTGAAGTCCACCCAAGCTTAAAGTTGAATAACAACTGGTTGTGTGAATCGCATCTTGGTTTCCCTGGAACCC
Organism: Erythrolamprus reginae; assembly: GCF_031021105.1. Lineage (NCBI taxonomy): Eukaryota > Metazoa > Chordata > Lepidosauria > Squamata > Dipsadidae > Erythrolamprus > Erythrolamprus reginae. Next base: position 17,907,417 of record NC_091957.1, on the reverse strand, counting down.
CTTTTTCCTTCAGATTTTAAATAGGGTAAATCCCATTTTACAACTCTAAAATACCTCTTTGTATCTTTCTGCTCTTTCCCAGCAAGCATCCGGATTCTGTCCCCCTTTTTCAAATTGGATACTTTCCCCCGTTTTCTTTGCTGCAAGACGTCATCATGGTTCAACTAGGTAAGTGGCATTATCCAAGGCTTTATATATCCCCCCTACCCACCACTTATGTGTTATTTTCATTCCTCAATGCCAGCTTGGCTCGAGATTGACAGCAGAAAAAGACCTCATGGTCCATCTAGTCTGCCCTTATACTATTTCCAGTATTTTATCTTAGGATGGATCTATGTTTATCCCAGGCATGTTTAAATTCGTTTACTGTGGATTTACCAATCACGTCTGCTGGAAGTTTGTTCCAAGCATCTACGACTCTTTCAGTCAAATAATATTTTCTCACGTTGCTTCTGATCTTTCCTTCAACTAGCCTCAGATTGTACCCCCTTGTTCTTGGGTTCACTTTCCTGTTAAAAACACTTCCCTCCTGAACCTTATTTAACCATTGATCATATTTCAATGTTTCGATCATGTCCCTCCTTTTTCCTTCTGTCCTCCAGACTCTACAGATGGAGTTCCTGAAGTCTTTCCTGATAGGTTTTTATGCTTAAGACCTTCCACCATTTTTGTAGCATGTCTTTGGACCTGTTCAGTTTTATCAATATCTTTTTGTAGGTGCGGTCTCCAGAACTGAACTGAGACTCATTACACGCAAGGCAAGACAGTCCAAGCCGTGTTTTGTCATAATTGTGATGATTATGGGGTTACGGCTCATGAAAACCCCAAATCCGCTGTCTCAGAAAATTAGAATATTGTGCAAAAGTTCATTTATTTCAGCAAAAGGTGAAAGGTAATATATGAGAGTGACTCATTACATGCAAGGCAAGATGTACTGCTCAAAAAAAATAAAGGGAACCCTCAAAGAACCCATCCTAGATCTGAATGAATGAAATATTCTCATGGAATACTTTGTTCTGTACAAAGCTGAATGTGCACAACAGCATGATTTGTCATGATTGTGAGTCTTCGGAGAAGGGCGGCATAATAATAATAATAATAATAATAATAATAATAATAATAATAATAATAATAATACAGTGACACCTCATCTTACAAACCCCTTGTCATACAAACTTTTCGAGATACAAATCCGGGGTTTAAGACTTTTTTGTCTCTTTTTCCAAACTATTTTCACCTTACAAACCCAAGCCGCCGCCGCCACTGGGATGCCCCGCCTCTGGACTTCTGTTGCCAGCGAATCGCCCATTTTTGCACTGCTGGGATTCCCCTGCAGCATCAAAAAAACCACGGAAGTCCGGAGGTGGGGTTTCCCATGGAGGGGAGCCTCAGCAGCGCAAAAACGGGCGCTTCGGCTGGCAAAAAGGGTGTTGGGCTTGCACGCATTAATTGCTTTTCCATTGATTCCTATGGGAAACATTGTTTCGTCTTACAAACTTTTCACCTTACAAACCTCGTCCCGGAACCAATTAAGTTCATAAGACGAGGTATCACTGTAATAATAATAATAATAATAATGTGAATTTGATTGTCAATCAATGTTGCTTCCTAAGTGGGCAGTTTCCACAGTCTCACTTAACGGCAGCAAGTCACTTCACAATGGTGTAATAATAATGATAATAATAATAATAATAATAATAATAATAATAATAATAATAATAATAATAGTGGTTAGCTCTGGCCCAGTTCCTGCCCCAAGGACTGTGGATGTGGGGGAGACATCCACATGCTGCAGGCCTGTTTTGCCCCCGGTGGAATCTGCTGATGAAGGCTCCTCTGACCAAGAAGACATAAGTGACAGAGAGGAGAGTGTGGCAGACAGCTCAGAAGGAGATCAATTATCTAGCTCCTCCTTGGATTCAGAACAAGAGTTAATGAAACAGCCACGCATGAGGAGAGCAATACATAGGCAACAACAACTGAGAGATGATTATCAAAGAAAATGAAGCCACCTGTGGTTGGGTGCGGCTGTGGTAATTAGTGAGGCTGCTATAAATAGCAGCCTGTGGGTTTGGCCACTGTGGAGGATTATCTGATCCTTGTGTTTCATGACTGCTTTACTGACTTTGACCTTTTGTGTGCTGATTTTTCCCGCTTTGAAACTAAACCAGAGCAAAGTGTGTTTCCCTTTATGGAAGAAAAAGGACTGTGAATTGCCTCACAGCTGCAAGCTAAGTATCACAGAACTGATAAGGGACTTGTACAAATTACCAGTTTGTTTGGAGACGAGTGCTCTTTGCTATACCAAAAGAGGGCTTGGTTTAAGTGAATTTTCATTATAAAGAACATTGTTTTGAATTTTCAAACGTGTGTGTGTCTGAAATTTGTACCTGTGAATTTTTGGGAGGAGTCTACCAGAGAGCCCGACAGAACAAATAATAATAATAATAATAACAACAACAATAATAATAATAATAATAATGTGAATTTGATTGTCAATCAGTGTTGCTTCCCAAGTGGACAGTTTCCACAGTCTCGCTTGATGGCAGCAAGTCACTTCACAATGGTGTTAGGCCTCCGTTGTCATAAACTGAGGACTCCCTGTATTGCCCACTGACAGACGTCCTTCAATTTCCTTCTCGAACCAGGCCGCGCCCTGCTGAAGAAGTACCGCAACGTCCGTGTGGTCATCCGGATGTCCCTCGGCGGTTGCACGAACCGGCCCTTCTACCGGATCGTAGCTGCCCACAACCGGCGCGCCCGCGACGGCAAATACCTCCAGCAGATCGGCTGTTATGACCCGCTGCCCAACCACCACGGCGAGAGGATTGTGGGGATCAACTTCGAACAGTTCAAACATTGGTTTGCCAATGGAGCTACCCTGACCAAGCCCGTTGAAAAACTGTTAGGTAAAGGCCCCCCTCCTTTTGGTTTCGGTTATAATAACAATAATAATTTGTTAGATTTGCATGCCGCCCCTCTCCAAAGACTCAGAGTGACTCACAACAGTAACAAACAATGCACAAATCCAATACTTAAAAAACATCTAAAACCCATATCATTACAAATCATAAGTTGGCCTTCTCCAGGTCCCGTCGACTAAACAATGTCGTTTGGCGGGCCCAGGGGAAGAGCCTTCTCAGTGGCGGCCCCGGCCCTCTGGAACCAACTCCCCCCGGAGATTAGAACTGCCCCCACCCTCCCTGTCTTTCGTAAACTACTCAAGACTCATTTATACCGCCAGGCATGGGGGAGTTGAGATAGCTCTTCCCCCTAGGCCATTACAAGTTATGCATGGTATGTTTGTGTATATGTTTGGTTTTATAATAGGGGTTTTTAGTTGTTTTTTATTATTGGATTGTACATGTTGTGTTTATTATTGTTGTTAGCCGCCCCGGGTCTGCGGAGAGGGGCGGCATACAAATCCAATTTTTTATTATTATTATTATTATTATTATTATTATTATTATTATTATTATTATTATTATTATTAATTCAGTGATACCATTCATAAACCATAATAGCCTGGGGATCTTTCAATTACTCCATGCCTGGCGACATAGATGGGTCTTCAATAACATACGAAAGGCAGGGTGGGGGCAGTTCTAATCTCCGGGGGGAGTTCATTCCAGAGGGCCGGGGCCGCCACAGAGAAGGCTCTTCCCCTGCGGCCCGCCAGACATTGTTTAGTCGACGGGACCCGGAGAAGGCCAACTCTGTGGGACCTAATCGGTCGCTGAGATTCATACGGCAGAAGGCGGTCCCAAAGGTATTCTGGTCCGATGCCATGTAGGGCTTTACAGGTCATTACCAACACTTTGAATTGTGTCCGGAAACTAATCGGCAGCCAATGCAGGCCATGGAATGTTGATAAGACGTAGGTGAATCTGGGAAGCCGCACTATTGCTCTCAGGGCCGCATTCTGCACGATCTGAAGTTTCCGAACACTCTTCAGAGGTAGCCCCATGTAGAGAGCGTTACAATAGTCGAACCTCGAGGTGATGAGGGTATGAGTGACTCTGAGCAGTGACTCCCTGTCCAAATAGGGCCGCAACTGATGCACCAGGCGGACCTGTGCAAACACCCTCCTTGCCACAGCCAAAAGGTGGTTCTCTAATATTAGCTGTGGATCAAGGAGGACACCCAGGTTATGCGTAGTCCTCGGCTTAACGACTTCTTAACGGAGCCAGACATTTCAGGGTGTCCAGGAAAACGGGAATCACGAATTATCAGGAAATTTGTGAAAAAACCTGCAATAAATCGGGCGGGGGGGGGGCGGTTTAGGAAATACCAGGGAATTATCAGGGAATTTGTGAAAAAAAAATGGAATAAATCAGGTATAAAAAAGGCGGTTCGGGAAATATCAGGGAATTAAAAAAACAAAACTATTAAAATGTTTAAAAGTCAAGGAAAAATCATGTAAAAAAAAAACCCCTGGATCACTCTGCCTGGCAGTCAAGCAAAAATGAGCATGACTGTGGCCACAACTTGCTTCCTCAGCTACCGATATTTCTCCACGGCTTAGCTGTTTGGTATGACGTCATCTATGACTGCGCCTTAATTAGATTGCACTCTATTCAGCAGGATCTCCCTCTTCCTGCTTGTTATATCTCTAGCTATGCAGCCAAGCATTCTACTTGCTTCCCCTACTGCCTGACCGCACTGTTCACCCATCTGGAGACTGTCAGAAATCACGACCCCTAAATCCTTCTCTTCTGAAGTTTTTGCTAACACAGAACTGCCAATACAATACTCAGATTGAGGATTCCTTTTCCCCAAGTGCATTACTTTACATTTGGAAACATTAAACTGCAGTTTCCGTTGCTTTAACCACTTATCTAGTAAAGCTAAATCATTTGCCATATTACAGACGCCTCTAGGAAAATCAACCCTATTAGCTCTGCTTTTGAAAATCTAATTTGCAAAATATCTTTTAGGCATTTTTGTTTTTTGTCACAACAGCACTGAAAAGGGTATGTATGTATGTATTTATTTATTTATTTAAATTTAATTTATTGAATTTATATGCCGCCCCTCTCCAAGGACTCAGGGCAGCTCACAACATATAAAGGAACAATATACAGCATCCTAAATCCAATTAATTTAAATTAATAATCTAAAAACCTAAAACCATTTTAAAAAACTCTCATTCCCATTCAATCAACTAACTCGTATTCCTTGGAGATATGTCCGTTGCAATAATACCGGGGTTGCCTAATCCCCAGTTAACATCCTTTCCAAGCGGCATCCGACAAGCAGAATCGAATTTTATTTATTTTTATTCCTTTATTAAGAAATTTTATGTGGTTCGTTTAACTTGGTTTTGGTGACTCCGGGCAGCTTACAAAGAACCTCCAGAGAATGTCAGTGGCGTCTTGCTTAATGACTGTAGCAAAAGTGTTTGTAAAATCAGACGGAGTCGTGTATTGCCTCCCTTAATGGCAAACGTTCCGGTCCCGATTGCGGTCGTAATTCAACACCCCCCCTAATGCTGAATATTTTTCCTATTTGCAAAATGAGGCATAATGCACGGAATGGCTCATTTTTTAATTAATTTTTTTTTAGGTCTGTCTGGTTTTCTTCCCCTGCATCCGATGACCGTCACTGACGCAGAGCGGTTACGGAAGAAGAAAGCGCGGGAGGCAGCAAAGGTAGCCGAAAACGAAGAAGGAGAAAAAGAGGAATCGGACGAAAAGCAGGAACAGCAGCAAAATTGATCCGGGTGAAAAAAACTCAAAACGTTGTGTTGGAGACTTGAAAAGATAACCTTGATTTGTCTTTTTTAACACACCGTGTTGGGAGGGCCATTTGCAAAACTCGCCCTGAATTCTCGCCATTTTGAAGGAAAGCTCCTCCCGGCGGTCTTTAAAAGAAGCGCGTGCTCCTTGTGGCATGCCTCAAACCCGCCAATTTCGCACAACTCTGGAACTCGTGTCTTCCTAGCCCGAGTGGCTTTTCCCATGATTGTCGTAAAATCCAAAATTTGAGCCAAATCCCACAAAAGTTTGGGATTCTATCCTGCGCAAAGACAGTTCAAAAGGGAGCGTGGATGAGGTGTAGCCATGTTTAGCGGAATTGTAAAAAAATATAAATTTTCTGCAGAGTTTTTAATAAAGGCGCACCGTAGCGGCAAGCAAAAAGGTAGCTCCTGTGCGGTTTTTTCAAATAAAAAGACATTTTCTCTCAATTTCCGTAGAAACGGAAAATGGTATACAGTATTTCTGAAATTTGGATACAGCAGCCGCCACCGTTTCGGGGTCTCGTTGGGTGGCGCGGATAAGTACGGTGGTTGCAGAAAAAGTCACGGTGCTTTGAGCCAGTCCTTCCTGGCAGGGCTTTCGTTAGTCATTCACCACGCGTGTGAGCAGGCTGCGAGTGCGAGTTTCCCCGTCCTGTTTCTAAAACAACCACTCGGTTTTCTCTCCGAGCTTTTTCAGCCGCGAATACCAAAAGGTGGGAACGGAGCGTCTCTTCGGCGCTGGTCGGAATTCGAGATGGGTCACTTTCCTGTTGGGAAAGGGGGGACATGATCAAAACATTTAAACATGTTAAAGGGTTAAATAAGGTTCGGGGGGGAAGTGTTTTTAATAGGAAAGTGAACCCAAGAACAAGGGGACACAATCTGAGGTTAGTTGGGGGAAAGATCAGAAGCAACGGGAGAAAATATTGGACTGAAAGAGTCGTAGAGGCTTGGAACAAACTTCCAGCAGACATGGTTGGTAAATCCACAGTCACTGAATTCAAACATGCCTGGGATAAACATATCTCCATCCTAAAATAAAATACAGGGAATAGTATAAGGGCAGATTAGATGGACCAGGAGGTCTTTTTCTGCCATCAATCTTCAAAAAAAGTGTTTCAGGGAATCCAGCTGTGCAGCTAGTCCTCAACTTAAAACAATTCATTCAGTAGCAATGGAAAAGTGATTTATGACCATATTTCACACTTATAACCGTTGTGGTATTCCTGGGATTAAAATTCAGTATTCCCAGATTCAACTGGGTGACTAACTTAACTGCAGTGATTTGTTTAACAACGGGTGCGAGAAAGGTCGTAAAAAGTGGGCAAACTCGCCAAAAAATTTAACAACAGAAATGTTGGGCTCCACTGTTGTTGTAAGCCGAGAACCAGCTGTGCTGGTTAGGGATCAGCGTCAGATGAAATTTTAAAAATCAAAATAAAGGATTGGATTCGCAGTCTGCAACTGCCACGTTGGGGTGGGAACTTAATTCATCCTAGTAGAGCCTGCAAGGACCATTACAGTCTATCTGAGATTGGATTCATAGTTTGAAACTGCCACGTTGGGGGGGAACTTAATTCATCCTTGTAGAGCCTGCACAGACCATTGCAGTCTATCACGAATCCCGGCGACCGATTAGATCCCACAAAGTTGGCCGCGAGAACCAAGGGAAGAGCCTTCTCTGTGTCGGCCCCGACCCTCTGGAATCAACTCCCCCCGGAGATCAGGACTGCCCCCACCCTCCTTGCCTTTCGCAAACTCCTTAAAACCCACCTCTGTCGTCAGGCATGGGGAAATTGATTCCCCTGGGCTGTTTCTCTTTTATGTATGGTTTATCTGGGATATATGACTGTTTTTTATATTAAGGGTTTTAACTGGGGTTTTTTTAATCATTGGATTTGTACTGTGTTTTGCTGTTGTGAGCCGCTCCGAGTCCCCGGAAAAGGGCAGCATACAAATCTAATAAATCTCATCTAATCTATCTGAGATTGGATTTGTAGTCTGCAACTACCATGTTGGGGGGAACTTAATTCATCCAGTAGAACCTGCATGGACCATTGCAGTCTATCTTGAGTTTTCCCACGGGTTTTTTTTTTTAATAAAAAGGAAAAAAAAATAAAACTTCACTGATACAGCCGAGACAAAGTTGTGGATCAGATAATAATCTGCACCGCAGTGACTATTCAAAGAAGCAGGGATGTCGGGTGTCGTACGGGGAGAAAACGAGGTCCTTTTTTGCTGAAGGAAGTCAAAAATTTCCACATCTCCTTCCCCTTTGCAGGAAAGCTCGCCCTGGGGAAAAAAAATTGAGCGGAGAAAATAATTATATATTTTTTTAAATTTGGAAATGGCATAGAGGAAGAAAGGGGAAATAAACGATTGGGGAAACTCCAGGGAAAGTTAAAAAACGACAGAGGGAGAAAATTTCTACTCCTGGCACAACAGCCCTATAAGGTAGGCCAGGCTGAAAGGCAGAGGTAATAAATAGGGATTATCTGCCTTCAATTGCCTTCCTTATTTCCCCATTGCGATGATTAATCACTGAGTACAATGGTTTACACAACAATATCTCTTTTAGTTTTTGTGAATTTAGGTGGACTTCAAGTCCCAGAATTCCCAAGCCAGCCAAAAATTCTGGGAGTTGAAATCCACAAATCTTAAAGTCACAAAGGTTAAAGAGATGATGTTTGATTGCATCTGAACTGGCCGCTTTGCATGTCAATCACATTTGAGGCTTGGCAAGTGGGAACAACCCAGCTGATCGTGGTTTGTACTCATTCCACCGGGCTTAAAACAAACCAAGGTTTGGCGCAATCTGATTCGGGAGAAATATTTCCCTTTCTAAAATCACCCATCCCATTTCCCAAGAAAAACTCAAAATTAGCATTTGGGCCCTGACCTTCGTTCCGTAAATGGTCGTCGTCCGCACCCCGAGTTTTTCCGTAAAAGCCACCATGGTGAACGCAGCCGTCGCCCCGCCTTCGAACTCCATATTGACCACCTGGAAAACCCATAAACGCAGGCCATCCTTGACTTAAGACCCACAATCATCATCATCATCGTTTAATGACACCCCCCCCCCAATAATCTGGGTGGAGTCTGGACAACTGAATGGAGCTTGCAGAATATTTACTGGCCATCTGCCTTGCCCTGTCGCCACTGAGGAGTTTTATTCGGCAGATTATTATTATTATTATTATTATTATTATTATTATTATTATTATTATTATTATTATTATTATTATTATTATTATTATTCTCATTGTGCCCAGAGAGAGAGAAATATCTGCTTCCACCTAGGATTGAACCTCCTGGTTGTGAGTCGAGAGCTCCGCCTTTAAGGCCACCGCACCGCTCCAATTCATGACCCCAAATTTCAGTCGTTAAGCGAAACATGGTTTAAGCCCCATTTTTACAACCTTCCTTGCTATACGGTGGGTAAGCGAATCACCACAATTAGTAACCCAGTTGGGTTATGTGAATCTTGGCTTTCCCATCGACTTGTTGGAAAGTCACAAAAGGAGATTGTGCACACCGCACCCAGTGTCAGTTGCCAAGTGTTTGAATTTTTGAAACGCGTGAGGCCGCAACACACACGAGGCATGAAACATAGAAACATAGAAGTCTGACGGCAGAAAAAGACCTCATGGTCCATCTAGTCTGCCCTTATACTATTTTCTGTATTTTATCTTAGGATGGATATATGTTTATCCCAGGCATGTTTAAATTCAGTTACTGTGGATTTATCTACCACATCTGCTGGAAGTTTGTTCCAAGGATCTACTACTCTTTCAGTAAAATAATATTTTCTCACATTGCTTTTGATCTTTCCCCCAACTAACTTCAGATTGTGTCCCCTTGTTCTTGTGTTCACTTTCCTATTAAAAACACTTCCCTCCTGGACCTTATTTAACCCTTTAATATATTTAAATGTTTCGATCATGTCCCCCCTTTTCCTTCTGTCCTCCAGACTATACAGATTGAGTTCATTAAGTCTTTCCTGATACGTTTTATGCTTAAGACCTTCCACCATTCTTGTAGCCCGTCTTTGGACCCGTTCAATTTTGTCAATATCTTTTTGTAGGTGAGCTCTCCAGAACTGAACACAGTATTCCAAATGTGGTCTCACCAGCATTCTATATAGTGGGATCATAATCTCCCTCTTCCTGCTTGTTATACCTCTAGCTATGCAGCCAAGCATTCTGCTTGCTTCCCCTACTGCCTGACCGCACTGTTCACCCATCTGGAGACTGTCAGAAATCACTACCCCTAAATCCTTTTCTTTTGAAGTATTTGCTAACACTGAACTGCCAATACAATACTCAGATTGAGGATTCCTTTTCCCCAAGTGCATTATTTTACATTTGGAAACATTAAACTGCAGTTTCCATTGCTTAGACCATTTATCTAGTAAAGCTAAATCATTTACCATATTACAGACGCCTCCAGGAATATCAACCCTATTGCACACTTTAGAGTCATCGGCAAATAGGCAAACCTTCCCTACCAAACCTTCCCCTATGTCACTCACAAATATATTAAAAAGAATAGGACCCAGAACAGATCCTTGTGGCACACCGCTTGTAACCTGACTCTGCTCAGAATACTCGCCATTAACAATAACTCTCTGATGTCTACGCTTCAGCCAGCTGCAAATCCATTGAACTATCCAGGGATTAAGTCCAATCTTCACTAATTTATCTATCAGCTCTTTATGTGGAACCGTATCAAAGGCTTTGCTGAAGTCCAGGTAGGCAATATCCACGGCACCACCTTCATCCAATCCCTTTTCTAGTGCCATAAATCACTTTTCTAGTGCTGTCGTAACTTTCAGCAGTCACTAAACGGGCTGTTATAACTCAACGGCCTATATTAATGGCTTGAATCATGGATGAAAACAAGTGGTTTATAAAAAAGAAACTCGGTACCTCATCATTCATATTTTGACAAGCAACCATAGCGCAAAAATGGAAAAATAAATGAGGGAATGATAATTTTTAAAAAATTACGGATTGTGCAGAAACGGATATGGTTACAAGGAAATTGAAAGGAAAAGAAGAATCTGGCTATTATAAAATTTATTTATTTATTGTTGTATTTATATGCCGCTCATTCCAAAATATATGAAATAAATTTTATAATTGGCTAAAAGAAATTATACATGAAGTAAAATTACACAGGGATAGCCTCTAGTCCTTTAATAAAGGTTCTTGAAGTAATTTTATTTATAGTATAAATAAAGACTACACAATGCACCGTTCCCCGAAAGCTGCGCACGCGCGCGCCTGCGCACCCCAAAATACACCCTCGCGCAGCCTTTTTCACGGCCGCGCGCTCCCCATCCCCATGCCAGCCGCGGGGGGGGGGGGCGGGGAGGCACCGGCAGCAGAAGGGAAGGGAGCCGCGGCCGCCCCTGCCTCCCCACAGTTCCTCCGGCCCCTCGGCCTTTCGGCGCTGCCCCCCGCCCGCCCCCTCTGCTCCTCTACCGCCTCCTGCCTTTCGGCGCGGCTCCTCCCACACCCGGAACACACACCTTTGCCGAGAGCACTTTCATCCCAGGCTCTCGGCAAGGGGATTGCAGGAGAGGCGGAGCAGGCATTCTCTCAGCGGAGGCCGGCGAAGGTGATATTCAATGTCGGGGGCGCGCGAGCGGTTGCGCGCGCTCCCTATCTCCCTGCTAGCCCGCTCGGAATATTCAAAATAAGAAAAGCCTTCGCCAGCGAAGGCTTTTCTTATTTTGAATGTTCCGGGGGGCTAGCAGGGGGATTTGGAGAGCGCGCAAACGCCTGCGCCCCCCCGACATTGAACATCACCTTCGCCGGCCTCCGCTGAGAAGAACGGAGAGAGAACGAGAGACAGTGAGAGCAACAGACAGCAAGATAGAAAGTGAGAAAGAGAGAGAGAGAGAGAAAGGGGGGAGAGAAAGATAGCAAGAGAGAGAGAACAAGAGAGAGAAAGAGTGTGAGAAAGAAAACAAGAGAGAAAGAGTGAGTGAGAGAGAAAGAAAACGAGAGGGAAAGTGAGAAAAAGAGAGAGAAAGAGGGGGGGAGAGAGGGAAAGAGAGAGAGGGAAAGCAAGAGAGAGATGAGAGGAAGGAAGAAAGAGAGAAGAGTGGAAGGAAGAGATAGAGCGAAATGATAGAAAAAAGGGGAGAAATGAGAAAATGATTGAGGCAGAGAATGACAGGAAAGAGAGAAAAACAGAGAGAGAAGTGACTCTTGATTTAAAGCATATGGTAAAAGAACTTAAATAATAACAGGAAAAAAAACCAGCCCTCACCTGTTTTTATTAATAGTTATGTTTTTGGTTTTGCTGGTTGATTTAGTTTTAATAGTAATGGATTTTGGTTTTTTTAAATTATTAATTTCTTTTAATAAAAAAGAAGGGATTTTTTTCTTATTTATTTATTTATTTATTTATTTATTCTTCTATGCCGCCCAGTCCCAAAGGGACTGTCGCTCAGACACTATACTTTTCCGCCCACACCGAAAAAAAATTAGAGGGTACATTGTACACAAGTATAACGTTAACAAAGCAATGTATAATGTACATATATCCGATAATATCTTCTGACAGGAAAGTGGCTATAAATAATGCCCCAAATGTTTGGTGTATGTCTGTTCTGTTTTGTGCGTACTTATTCATAAAAATATTTTAAAAAAAGAAAAAGGCACTTTAAAAATCATTGAAAAAAATTATGGATTGTGCAGAAGTGGATATGCTTACAAAGAAATTGAAAGGAAAAGAGGAATCTCACTATTACATAATATGGAATAAATTTTATAATTGGCTAAAAGAAAGAAATGATAAATGAAGTAAAATTACACAGGGATCTTGTCTGGTAATTTAGCAAGTAATTTTATTCAAGTTTATTTTATTGAACGCTTTGAATTGAACTGAATATTTTGAATGAATTGAATTGAATGTTTTGAATGAATTGAATGTTTTGAATGAATTGAACTGAATGTTTTGAATGAATTGAATGTTTTGAATGAATTGAATTGAATGTTTTGAATGAATTGAATGTTTTGAATGAATTGAACTGAATGTTTTGAATGAATTGAATGTTTTGAATGAATTGATTTGAATGTTTTGAATGAATTGAATGTTTTGAATGAATTGATTTGAATGTTTTGAATGAATTGAATGTTTTGAATGAATTGAATATTTTGAATGAATTGAACTGAGTGTTTTGAATGAATTGAATGTTTTGAATGAATTGAATTGAATGTTTTGAATGAATTGAATGTTTTGAATGAATTGAACTGAATGTTTTGAATGAATTGAATGTTTTGAATGAATTGAACTGAATGTTTTGAATGAATTGAATGTTTTGAATGAATTGAACTGAATGTTTTGAATGAATTGAATGTTTTGAATGAATTGAACTGAATGTTTTGAATGAATTGAACTGAATGTTTTGAATGAATTGAACTGAATGTTTTGAATGAATTGAATGTTTTGAATGAATTGAACTGAATGTTTTGAATGAATTGAATGTTTTGAATGAATTGAACTGAATGTTTTGAATGAATTGAATGTTTTGAATGAATTGAACTGAATGTTTTGAATGAATTGAATGTTTTGAATGAATTGAACTGAATGTTTTGAATGAATTGAATGTTTTGAATGAATTGAATTGAATGTTTTGAATGAATTGAATGTTTTGAATGAATTGAACTGAATGTTTTGAATGAATTGAATGTTTTGAATGAATTGATTTGAATGTTTTGAATGAATTGAATGTTTTGAATGAATTGATTTGAATGTTTTGAATGAATTGAATGTTTTGAATGAATTGATTTGAATGTTTTGAATGAATTGAATGTTTTGAATGAATTGAACTGAATGTTTTGAATGAATTGAATATTTTGAATGAATTGAACTGAGTGTTTTGAATGAATTGAATGTTTTGAATGAATTGAATTGAATGTTTTGAATGAATTGAATGTTTTGAATGAATTGAACTGAATGTTTTGAATGAATTGAACTGAATGTTTTGAATGAATTGAATATTTTGAATGAATTGAACTGAGTGTTTTGAATGAATTGAATGTTTTGAATGAATTGAATTGAATGTTTTGAATGAATTAAATGTTTTGAATGAATTGAATTGAATGTTTTGAATGAATTGAATGTTTTGAATGAATTGAACTGAATGTTTTGAATGAATTGAATGTTTTGAATGAATTGAACTGAGTGTTTTGAATGAATTGAATGTTTTGAATGAATTGAATTGAATGTTTTGAATGAATTGAATTGAATGTTTTGAATGAATTGAATGTTTTGAATGAATTGAACTGAATGTTTTGAATGAATTGAATTGAATGTTTTGAATGAATTAAATGTTTTGAATGAATTGAATTGAATGTTTTGAATGAATTGAATATTTTGAATGAATTGAATTGAATGTTTTGAATGAATTGAATATTTTGAATGAATTGAACTGAGTGTTTTGAATGAATTGAATGTTTTGAATGAATTGAATTGAATGTTTTGAATGAATTGAATGTTTTGAATGAATTGAACTGAATGTTTTGAATGAATTGAATGTTTTGAATGAATTGAACTGAATGTTTTGAATGAATTGAATGTTTTGAATGAATTGAACTGAATGTTTTGAATGAATTGAATGTTTTGAATGAATTGAACTGAATGTTTTGAATGAATTGAATGTTTTGAATGAATTGAACTGAATGTTTTGAATGAATTGAATGTTTTGAATGAATTGAACTGAATGTTTTGAATGAATTGAATGTTTTGAATGAATTGAACTGAATGTTTTGAATGAATTGAATGTTTTGAATGAATTGAACTGAATGTTTTGAATGAATTGAATGTTTTGAATGAATTGAACTGAATGTTTTGAATGAATTGAATGTTTTGAATGAATTGAATTGAATGTTTTGAATGAATTGAATGTTTTGAATGAATTGAACTGAATGTTTTGAATGAATTGAATGTTTTGAATGAATTGATTTGAATGTTTTGAATGAATTGAATGTTTTGAATGAATTGATTTGAATGTTTTGAATGAATTGAATGTTTTGAATGAATTGATTTGAATGTTTTGAATGAATTGAATGTTTTGAATGAATTGAACTGAATGTTTTGAATGAATTGAATATTTTGAATGAATTGAACTGAGTGTTTTGAATGAATTGAATGTTTTGAATGAATTGAATTGAATGTTTTGAATGAATTGAATGTTTTGAATGAATTGAACTGAATGTTTTGAATGAATTGAACTGAATGTTTTGAATGAATTGAATATTTTGAATGAATTGAACTGAGTGTTTTGAATGAATTGAATGTTTTGAATGAATTGAATTGAATGTTTTGAATGAATTAAATGTTTTGAATGAATTGAATTGAATGTTTTGAATGAATTGAATGTTTTGAATGAATTGAACTGAATGTTTTGAATGAATTGAATGTTTTGAATGAATTGAATTGAATGTTTTGAATGATTGAATTGAAAATCATAACATTAACCCATCATAACATTAACCACGCAAGGTATAATGTACATATATCCGATAATATCTTCTGACAGAAAAGGGGGCTATAAATAATGCCCCAAATGTTTGTTGTATGTCTGTTGTGTTTTGTTTGTACTTATTCAAAAACAATTTTAAAATTTCTTTTAAAAAGAAGCAGAAAAAAGAAGGAGACTTCTCTCTGCCCCTTTAAACTAACTTTAAAAACATCACCTAGGGGTGTTCAATCCTTTTCCAAGAACGAGATCCTTCTCCAAGAACGAGGCAGAAAAATGGAAGCACTCCATTGACTGATTTGAGACGCGAATCCAAGTCCTTGTCTCTGATTTCAGTTTTGGGGAGGCGAGATGTGAAGCATAGAGAAAGGAGCTATGGTCTGCTTACCGACAGACAAGTGCGGTGCATACCTGGTGACTAACCACGTCGTTGTCACAATCGTAAACACATCTTCCGTAAGGACCGAGCCGCAAAGCTTCTGTCAGTGTTTCTATGTCGGACCCGCCGTTGCTGCAGACAACCGAGACTGGCCAGTGAAATGCACCCTATGATGATAATCGGTAGGTTTGGGCAGATTTTTGGGGAGAAGGGTGGTTCCCCAGGTCCCGTTTCCCAGACACGAATAAATCGGATAAATATTTTTTTTAAAAAGTTGCATGTTGAATTCACAGAGGCCCAAAACATTGGTAATTGAATTATTTTTTTTAATTCAATTCAATGTTCAGTTCAATTAAATATTCAATTCAGTGAAACATTCAATTCAATCGTTCAAAACATTCATTTTGAATTTTCAATTCAATCATTCAATTCATTCAAAATATTCAATTCAATTCATTCAAAGCATTCAATTCACTCAAAGCATCCAATTCAATTCACTCAAAACATTCAATCCAATTCACTCAATTTAATTCAAAGCATTCAATTCAATTCATTCAAAACATTCAATTCAATTCACTCAAAGCATTCAATTCAATTCACTCAATTCATTGAAGCATTCAATTCAAAGCATTCAATTCAATTCATTCAAAACATTCAATTCTTAAGTATACTGTACTTAAGTATAAGTATTTTAGCTACTGTAATAACATAATATTAGTACAGTGTGTCCAAATATATAAAATGTGATGAAGCTCAAAAAAGATGCAATGATGTAACAATACAGAATACTTACTGTATTTATTGTATTATTGTTTTTTATAAAAAAGACAGAAAATTAATAAACTCTATTAAAAGAAACAACTTTCATTCAATTCATTCAAAATATTCAATTCAATTCATTCAGAACATTCAATTCATTCAAAACATTCATTCAATTCAATTAGGCAATTCATTCAATTGCCCAATTCGATTTGGTTGTGAATTCAATTTTAAATTTCAATTCAGTATTACAATTCAAACATTTTTTAAACGAATGTTCAATTAACGTTTTCAATTCAATTCAATATTCAATTGCTCAATTCAATGCAATTTAATCCAATTTAAAATTGGATTCATTTTAAA
Source organism: Erythrolamprus reginae (assembly GCF_031021105.1). Lineage (NCBI taxonomy): Eukaryota > Metazoa > Chordata > Lepidosauria > Squamata > Dipsadidae > Erythrolamprus > Erythrolamprus reginae. The sequence continues at coordinate 17,890,680 of NC_091957.1, read as the reverse complement.
CTTAAAACATTTAATTCAATTTTAAATTGAATTCAATTCACTGTTCGCCCTCCCCAGGCTCCTAGAAAGGTTCCGAAACCCGAGCCAATGAAATGGCAACTGGATCAATTTTGGGGTTTTGCATAATAGTTTCTCAATTGTGCAAATAAAGGAATTGGGAGAATCAAACTGGTTTTACGATCAAATTTTACCTTTTCTGCGCGTTCCAGGTAGATTTTCCGAGCAGAATATGGACAGTGTGGTTCAATTGAACAGTCCAAACAACGAGTACCAGCTCCTTCAGGCTGGAATGAAATCAAAATAAAAGACAAAAGTAACTAAATAATTAAATCAAAAGTCAGGTTCTCAGCAATGGACGTATTGATCCCTTTATTACAATCTTTTGATGAGCAAAATGTCAACTTGCAAAGCTTTCAAGTTGCCATAAACAGGAGGAGGGAGAGCCGATTGTACTAACTGAGACTACATTCCACAAATGTTTCTTTTACTGATTGTGTCCTAGGTTACTGGAGTGAGCAGGAGGGGGTGTGGGCTTCATAGCCCGCCAACGTGGTTTATTGGAAAATGTGATTTATGATGTGTCCAGTGAAGAGGGGGGAAACAGGGTCACGAGGGCACGTAACCTACATGAGCTGAGTTCTCACTGCATCGGAGGAATGCTGAAATGTTGCTCCTAATAAATCACCATATATTTTTTGGAGTTTGGCTCGTGGCTCATGAATGAATCAGGGCATCTTTCGGAAACGTCACACAGAGTACATGGGAAAGCCAGATTCGCTTAACGACAAGGTGATCAATTTAACAGTGGCAGTGATTTGTCATCATCAGTCTGAAACTATTGGCTTTGTGCTGCTTTGAATAAAATAAAATAAAATTTTAAAAAGCAGCACGAAGCCAATAACTTTAGCCTGATGATGGCAAATGTGATTTTGCTGAAACTTCGCAAAGACACTCAAAATATTACACGGGGAAAAACCCGAACTCCGAACAATCTACATACATATACCTGTGAAAATCTATGAAAACAAATATACATACATACATACATACATACATACATACATACATACATACATACACATAAACATATTTATTTATTTATTTATTTATTAGATTTGTATGCCGCCCCTCTCCGAAGACTCGGGGCGGCTAACAACAATATAAAAAGACAATGTAAACAAATCTAATATTAAAAACAATCTAAAAAACCCCAATTTAAAAAACCACTCATACATACAAACATACCATGTATAAATTCTATAAGTCTAGGGGGAAGGGAAATTTCAATTCCCCCATGCCTGATGACAGAGGTGGGTTTTAAGGAGTTTACGAAAGGCAAGGAGGGTGGGGGCACCTCTGATATCTGGGGGGAGTTGGTTCCAGAGGGTTGGGGCCACCACAGAGAAGGCTCTTCTCCGGGGTCCCGCCAAACGACATTTCTTAGTCGACGGGACCCGGAGAAGGCCAACTCTGTGGGACCTAACCAGTCGCTGGGATTCATGCGGCAGAAGGCGGTCCCGGAGATATTCAGGTCCAATGCCATGAAGGGCTTTATAGGTCATAACCAACACTTTGAATTGTGACCGGAAATTGATCGGCAACCAATGCAGACTGCGGAGTGTTGGTGTAACATGGGCATGCCTTGGGAAGCCCATGATTGCTCTCGCAGCTGCATTCACATATATACATACACACACACACATATACACAAACACACAGATTATATACAAACGTATGTATAGGTATGTATATGTTTATATGTGTGTGTGCGTGTGTGTGCAAATTAGCGCATCCTGAAAGTTAACATCTGCCTTTAATGTCTGACCCCAAAACTAAAAACTATGGATGAATGAACTGAAGCCGTTTCAATTTAAATCTTAAAAAATTAGTCTTCATTCAATGGAAAGGGTGATTTCATCATTTTAATTCAACTCTTGTGCCACCCCCGTTAAAAAAACCACAGCAACGATGTTTGACAAACCTTGTTCTCTTTTGTGAAATGCGACAGGCGGCCAAAAGAGGAAACTTTTAAACATCTGAGAGGAGAGGAGAAACAAGAGAAAGAGCGAGTGAATGAGTGAGAGAGAGAGAGGGAGGGAGGGAGGAATATTTGAAGTTTAACCACAGAGGCTGTGTCAAAGTTTCTAGTCCTCAACTTACAACCACAACTGAGCCCCATTGTTCTTAAGCAAGACATTTTTTTTTTAAGTTCGGAGGGCTATATTGCCAACCCAACAGTTATGGACAGAATCCTAACACACTCCTACCTTTTACTCCCCATCCAAAAACGGATCAGGTCGATATCGTGGCAGGATTTAGCCAATAAAGAGAAAGAACTTTCGCTTTCGTTTCTCCAATTGCCCCGGACGAATGAATGGGCGAAATGCCAGAAACCTACCTGAAGTGGAGAGAAAAAAGGCAATTGACACACTAGAAAGGCTGAAAATGAAAAACAATGCATTTTGATGACCGTAATGCAGTTTTAGAGCTACTTTGGCCTCGGTGTCAACAAACTATGAATCTTGGTTTCTTAGTTCTTTCCCTCTAACTGTAGAAGGCTGAGCTGGTTTATCTGCCAGGGCTTCATATCAGAGACCCAAAGACTAAAAAGTTTAATTTACACTTTTTAAAAAGTTTAAAATCCCCATGAAAGATTCAACACGCAATAATCTGTGACTTACAACAGCTTGCTTAGTTGTCGTTCAAAGTAACAACGGCACTGATTTTTTTTAAAAAAACTTTGGACTGTTTTTCATACTTATCATATTGGCATCGGACCAGAATAACTTCGGGACCGCCTTCTGCCGCACGAATCCCAGCAACCGGTTAGATCCCAGAGAGTCGTGCTTCTCCGGGTCCCGTCGACTAAGTAATGCCGTCTGGCAGGACCCAGGGGAAGAGCCTTCTCTGTGGCGGCCCCAGTCCTCTGGAATCAACTCCCCCCGGAGATTAGAACTGCCCCCACCCTCCTTGCCTTTTACAAGCTCCTAAAAACCCACCTATGTTGCCAGGCTTGGGGAAGTTGATATTCTCCTTAGCTACTATGATTTATGTATGGTTTGCTTGGGTTGTGTGATTAATTTTTTATGATAAGGGTTTTAATCTGTTTCTTTTTAATATTGGATTTGTACATTTTATATTGTGTTGTGAGCCGCCCCGAGTCTTCGGAGAGGGGCAGCATACAAATCTAATAAATTATTATTATTATTATTAATTATTGACCATCGCATGGTCACATGATCAAAATTCAGACACTTGACCAGTGACTCATATTTATGACGGTTGTGACCTTCTGACAAGCAAAGTCGAGGGAAAACCCAGATTCACTTAACTGTGTTCCTAACTTAAAGCAACTGCAGTGATTCGCTTAACAACTGTGACCAGAAAAGGTCATAAAATGGGACAAAACTAATTTGGCAACTGTCCTGCTTTGCAACGGAAATGTTGGGCAGGTCCATTGTGGGTCATAAGTCCAGGGCTACCATAAAACTATGGGGCAACCTATAGCTGACGCGTTTCCCAACAAGAATAAAAACTAGTTACACAATGCTGCTTAGTGGTTGGAGTAATTAATCTGAGAACGGAACTGGGAGGGGAGGGGGCTTTAAGGAAAAGCAAAATCTCAAAAAATGTGCATTAAAAAATATTAAACTGGGAAAGGAGATATGACGGGAGCAAAGGACATGATTTTTTAATTTATTTATATTTATTAATTAGATTTGTATGCCGCCCCTCTCCGTAGACTCGGGGCGGCTCACAACAGCAATAAAACAATTCATAACAAATCTAATAATTTAAAAACATTTTAAAAACCTCGTTATTAAGCAGACATATACACAAACATACCATACATAAATTGTATAGGCCCGGGGGAGATATCTCAATTCCCCCATGCCTGGCGGCAAAGGTGGTTTTTAAGGAGTTTACGAAAAACAAGGAGGGTGGGGGCTGTTCTAATCTCTGGAGGGAGTTGATTCCAGAGAGTTGGGGCCGCCACAGAGAAGGCTCTTCCCCTGGGACCCGCCAAACGACATTGTTTAGTCGACGGGACCCGGAGAAGGCCAACTCTGTGGCACCTAACTGGTCGCTGGGATTCGTGCGGCAGAAGGCGGTCCCAGAGATATTCTGGTCCGATGCCATGAAGGGCTTTATAGGTCATAACCAACACTTTGAATTGTGACCGGAAATTGATCGGCAACCTACACAAAGTACATTTTTCTAAAAAGAATTCTTACAGGCCCCAGATGTTGAATGTGGCAGATGTCCCCAACCAAGCCAGCATCGAGCAATTCCTAAGAAAGAAAGAAAAACTTGGTTTCCATTTTTCCTCCTTCTTCATGGAAGCTGTTCGCTTTGGCTCCTGTAAAAAAAAAATGGCAATTTTGAAGCGTTTTCCTCCTCCTTCCTCCTCCCTTTTCCTTCGGTGCTACGACTTAGAAACATAGAAACATAGAACAGTGTTTCCCAACCTTGGCAACTTGAAGATATTTGGACTTCAACTCCCATAATTCCCCAGCCAGTGAATGGTTGGGAAGGTTGGGAAACACTGACATAAAAGTTTGACGGCAGAAAAAGACTTCCTGGTCAATCTAGTCTGCCCTTATACTATTTCCTGTATTTTATCTTAGGATGGATATATATGTTTATCCCTGGCCTGTTTAAATTCAGTTCCTGTGGATTTACCAACCACATCTGCTGGAAGTTTGTTCCAAGCATCTACTACTCTTTCGTTAAAATAATATTTTCTCACGTTGCTTCTGATCTTTCCTCCAACTAACCTCAGGTTGTGTGCCTTTGTTCTTGGGTTCACTTTCCTATTAAAAACACTTCCCTCCTGAACCTTATTTAACCCTTTAACATATTTAAATGTTTCAATCCTGTCCCCCCTTTCCCTTCTGTCCTCCAGACTCTACAGATTGAGTTCATTGAGTCTTTCCTGATCAGTTTGATGCTTAAGACCTTCCACCATTTTTGTAGCCTGTCTTTGGACCCGTTCAATTTGATCCATCTCTTTTTGTAGATGAGGTCTCTAGAACTGAATACAGTATTCCAAGTGGGGTCTCACCAGCGCTCTATACAGCGGGATCACAATCTCCCTCTTCCTGCTTGTTATACCTCTAGCTATGCAGCCAAGCATCCTACTTGCTTCCCCTACCGCCTGACCACACTGTTCACCCATTTGGAGACTGTCGGAAATCACGACCCCTAAATCCCTCTCTTCTGAAATTTTTGCTAACACAGAACTGCCCATGCAATACAATCTTTTAAATTAAATTAAGCTATCCGTTAGAACGTCATTACTCAAGGTCTTTGGGATGAAAGTTTGGTGGGGGAAAAACCCCAGATTTAAATGTTGGTTTCTCTTCGGGTGAACATCAGAAGTCAAGTCAGCTGTGGGGAAAAAGAGAGCCATCCTGCTGTCGAGACAAGAGAGGTCATCTAGACCAACCCACTGCCCAAGTCGAGTTCTTCAGAATAACATCACCTTGATCATCAGGGTGACCGGATGGTACCGGAGCACGTGACATACGCCCAGGATCACGTGATTACTGTGGCACGCCTGGACGACCTCTTTACAATCTTCCGCCGTCACCTAATTCATAAGCAAAGCATTTTTAAATAAAATAAAATAAAATAGAATGGAATTAAAAAATAAAAAATAATTGTAATTATTAAAAAGGTTTAGTAGTTAATAAATGTTTACCAGAACTTACCGCCATGGGTTTTTCCAACAAAATGTGATATCCCTTTTCGGCAAAAGCTACAGCAGGTGCCTGATTGAAAGGAATAAAATAATAATAATAATAATAATAATAATAATAATAATAATAATAATGACGACGATGATGATGAGGTTATCTTGCATTATGAAATGAGTGAGATATAAATGAGATCAAGAAAGAAAGCACAACAGTACTGTATTAATGGAACAAAAAACAACAAAAAAACAGCACCAATAAAACACACACAAACACAAAATCCAAAGTTGAATGACATAAAAAAAACAAAGATTGCACTGATTCAAAACTCTATTTCTCTAAAAGGAAAATTTTTATTTTCAGTTTTTGGTGGTTAGGATGCTCCCTTGCAAAGTGCAATACAATTACAATGAAAAACTACTTTTTTGTTTCTACAATTTTTACAATGACATTAAAAAAAAAAATAACAGAAGTGAGTGGGATATTTTTGGACCCACCTTATGCAGTCTGTCTGGAGTTGCTATAATCACGGCATCGGCAAACTTTTCTCGTTCTGCAGCAGCAACCCAATCTTTAAAAGGAAAAAGAAGAAGCTAAAAATATTGCAGGAATTGGGGGGATTCCAATGACCAGAAAATCATAAGGGGACACCAAGAAGTCATCTAATCCAACCCGGTACTCATTACAAACTTCTTAAAAAAAATAATTGGCTGTCTTTCTCAAACTCGTCCGACTTCTCTTATGGGTCATGTAGTTTATTCCTAACATTCAGTCAAGATCTCTTTTCTGTCTATCTTAAATACATTACAGGTAGTCCTCAACTTACAACAGTTCGTTTAGTGACCGTTCGAAGTTACAACGGCAGTGAAAGAAAGTGACAGGACTGTTTTGCACACTTGCGACCATAGCCACTCTCTTACCCTATTTAAGGGATGACAAAGCCGGCAGCAATTTGCAGGAAACGACATTTGTTCATATGCCTTCGTGTCTTGAATTCAGAAACGTCTTCTCATCTCTTGTTTTCTCTCTTGGTATTCTTCCTGCAAATTGCTTCTGGGCATATTGCCAACGCTGTTAATGAAGTTCATTTAGCAGCCGATGTTCAGCCAAAGACTGTTTTTACACTGTATTTGTGTTTCCCAACGACTAAGAAAGCTCGTTAGTGGTCTTTAATTTAGTAAATTAAAGTTTGGACAGAATTTGTGTGTATTGCATTCTTTGTGGTTCATATTTGGGTAGAACATATATTTATGACCAGCTCCTGATGCTACTGGTGCGTTCCATGCGCAGCTCTGCGTCTCCGACGTGTGCATGCATATGCCCGAGTGAGAATTTGTTTCTGCGCATGCACAGCGAGCAAAATCTCGTGAGGGGACGCGCACGTGAGAAAGATTTCGGCAATTTTCAACAACCGCTGCAAGGAACGTCCTAAAATGGGTCAAACCTCACTGAACAAATATGTCTCTTAGCCACAGAAATTTTGAGATCCAACTTAGAAACATAGAAACATAGAAGTCTGACGGCAGAAAAAGACCTCATGGTCCATCTAACCTGCCCTTATACTATTTTCTGTATTTTATCTTAGGATGGATATATGTTTATCCCAGGCATGTTTAAATTCAGTTACTGTGGATTTATCTACCACATCTGCTGGAAGTTTGTTCCAAGGATCTACTACTCTTTCAGTCAAATAATATTTTCTCATGTTGCTTTTGATCTTTCCCCCAACTAACTTCTTTCCCCCAACTAACTGTACGTCAAAGATTACCTTTGTTTTCAAAAGGATTTCAATTTTTGAAAAATAATAATCCTTTGAACCATTTTGTTGTTACTTTTAAAATATTTTTAAACCTTCAAAAAAATTCAGAAAGGAAAATAAAAAAAAATATTTTTAAAGGAGTTATGTTTTGCACGGAGGAAAAGGAAAAAGGAAGATTAAAATGCCTCCAACCCTCACCGTCAAAGACATTCTCCTCGGGGATTTGATGCGCATCTTGCAATTTTTGACGGACGGGCTGTTGAGGATCAGCCACGCCAATCACCTGTAAGAAAGAAGATTTAAGCCCATCTTAGAAACCCTGCCTGACTAGGAAAAGCCTCCCTTTATTTTTTTTGAGCAGTGTATTATATTATATATTACAGTGTTCCCTTGATTTTCGCGGGGGATGCGTTCTGAGACCGCCCGCGAAAGTCAAATTTCCGCAAAGTAGAAATGCAGAAGTAAATACACTATTTTTGGCTATGAACAGTATCACAAGCCTTCCCTTAACACTTTAAACCCCTAAACTGCAATTTCCCGTTCCCTTAGCAACCATTTAGATTATTACTCACCATGTTTGTTTATTAAATTTTATTAAAAAAATATTTATTAAAGGTGGACGAAAGTTTGGCAATGACGTATGACGTCATCGGGCGGGAAAAACTGTGATATAGGGAAAAAACCTGCAAAGTATTTTTTAATTAATATTTTTGAAAAACCGTGGTCTAGCCGTTTCGCGAAGTTCGAACCTGCGAAAATCGAGGGACCACTGTATTATTATATTATTATAGTTATTATACACTGCTCAAAAAAATAAAGGGAACACTTAAACAACACAATATAACTCAAAGTGAATCAAACTTTTGTGAAATCAAACTGTCAACTTAGGAAGCAACATTGATTGACATGTTGTCAGAACATTCAAAGGATTCAATGAGAATATTTCATTCATTCAGATCTAGGATGTGTTCTTTGAGTGTTTTCCATTTATTTTTTGAGCAGTATATATGTATTATATTTTATAGTTATTATATATAGTTATATAATTATATATAGTTGCAAACCAGGATTTTTACCTTCATGCGTTCCGGGTAAAATAACGCATAAGAAGAATACGTTGTGCCCCGGTTTCCTGCGCCAATAACCAGGACGGTGATTTTGCGAGACATTCGGACAGGAGCCTCCGATGGGTGGACCTAATCAATGAAATGATGGGTTAAGAAAAGCTTTTGAACAATCCTGTGGGGTTAAGACATCTGGATAGTAATCAGGAGATCCTGATTTCAAGTCCTGCCTTAGGCATGAAAGCTGGCTGGGTGATCACCAGGAGACTGGGAGTTCTAGCCCCACCTTAGGTATGAAAGCCAGCTACCATGAGTGACTTTGAACCAATCACCAGGAGACTGGGAGTTCTATTCCTGCCTTAGCCATGAAAGCCAGCTAGGTGACTTTAAACCAATCACCAGGAGACTGGGAGTTCTAGTCCCGCCTCAGGCATGAAAGCCAGCTACCATAGCTGACTTTGGACCAATCACCAGGAGATTGGGAGTTCTAGTCCCGCCTTAGGGATGAAAACCAACTGGGTGACTTTGGGCCAATCACCAGGAGACTGGGAGTTCTAGTCCCGCCTTAGGGATGAAAGCCAGCTAGGTGACTTTGGGCCAATCACCAGGAGACTGGGAGTTCTAGTCCCGCCTTAGGGATGAAAGCCAGCTAGGTGACTTTGGGCCAATCACCAGGAGACTGGGAGTTCTAGTCCCGCCTTAGGCATGAAAGCCAGCTACCATAGCTGACTTTGGACCAATCATCAGGAGACTGGGAGTTCTAGTCCCACCTTAGGCATGATTTTGGGCCAATCTCCAGGAGATGGTCCCATTTTAGGCATGAAAGCCAGCTACCACAGGTGACTTTAAGTCAATCACCAGGATATGGTAAATTCTAGTTCCTGCTTAGGTATGACAGCTGGATGGATAACTTTGGGCCAACCACCAGGCGATTGGGAGTTCTAGTCCCACTTTTGGCATGAAAGCAAGTTGGTTGACAGTCCTTTTCTTCTCATCAGGAGAAAAGAAGGAAGGATCACCAAATATCTTGGCCACCTTCGGTTGATAAGAAGGCGGTAAATAAATAACCCAATAAATAAACATTAACCAGTTTGGATAGGCTTGTTTATTAGACACTAAGCTTACATAACCTTAACAGGACTCGTGTTGTTGTTTTTTAATTTACGAAATTAAAAGGGAATGAGAAAAACTCCATTTTACAGATCACTATTTTTTTTTAAAAAATCCCATTTAGTATACACAGTATATAGATTTTCTCCCCCACCTCCTAAAACTGGAGGATTAACTGGCTTAAAATTTGTGTGGGGGTTTCTTAAAATCCTTTCCTGCTGTGGCTTGAAAAGGGCGATCTTCACGCCCCAGGCTCGACACGCAAGTTAAAGCATTTATAAACGCACTCCACTCGCAAACACGTGTAGGGATTTCCCCCTACACGTGTTTGCAGGGTTGTGTGAATGTAGGCAAGGGTCCCTTTCCAAGGGGGCACAGACGTTCTCTTTCCAAAATCACAGCCCTTCCCTAGACAAACCAGTATCGCAAATCTCAGCTTCCTCTAGAGACAAAAAACAGGAACACAAATCTCAGTTTGCTACAATCCAGTTTTCTGGGATTGCTTGCAAAGGCTACACAGCTGTTTCCCCTTTTGCAAAAAATTATTCCTCGGCATTGCAAAGAAAAAAAATGCTTCTGCTTTCAGTATTTCCGTTGTTTTTCCCAGTAAGGATCCTCCATTGCAATTAATAAAATAAAATAAAAAGGAAAATGACTCACCGGCCAGAATAGAATTGCAGCAACCGTCTCTGGAACCCAATAGACATTCAACAAAAGCTTGGCGAGGCCACGCCCACTCCTGGCTCCTCATTGGTGCGAGGGTCTTCCAGCCGCGCTGACGTCATGAACACGGAAGGAATCTTTACTGGCCGGCCTAAGTGAAATCCAAAACCTGATTGGTTGGAACTTGACAGTGCTAAGAATAGGGATGGAGAGGGGAGGGGCTTCTCCATTCATCATTTCAAAGTGTGTGTTAATTGGGCTGTCACTATATTATACTGTATTATACTGTATTATTATACTATATTATATTATATTATAAATTATATTTATTATATTATGCCATGCTATGCTGTGTTATATTCATATTGTATTATATCATATCATATTATATCATATATCATATTATAGTATAGTATACACTGCTCAAAAAAATAAAGGGAACACTTAAAACAACAGAATATAACTTCAAGTAAATCAAACTTCTGTGAAATCAAACTGTCCACTTAGGAAGGAAGCAACACTGATTGACAATCCATTTCACATGCTGTTGCGCAAATTTATTTATTTGTTTGTTTGTTTGTTTGTTTATTGGAGTTGTATGCTGCCCCTCTCCGAGGACTCGGGGTGGCTCACAACATATCAGAACAACATAGCAATACATCTAAATTTCCAATTAATATGGCTAAAAAGACTAAAAAACTCTAATATAATTTTTAAAACTCTAATAATGTTTTTAATGGGATAGTTCATTCAGATTTAGAATGTGTTATTTGAGTGTTTCCTTTATTTTTTGAGCAGTATATTATATTATAATATTAATTTTATTATATTAATTTAGTATAGTTAGTATAGTTGAAGTGTAGTATAGTAATAGTAACAGGACCGACACAGACTTCGGAGGACGGTCAGAACTGCAGAAAAGGCAATTGCTGCCAACCTGCCTTCCATTGAGGACCTGTATACGGCACGAGTCAAAAAGGGGGCGGGGAAAATGTTTACTGACCCCTCACATCCTGGACACAGACTGTTTCAACTCCTACCCTCAAGGGCGTCGCTACAGAGCACTGCACACCAAGGCAACTAGACACAAGAACAGTTCTTTTCCAAACGCCATCACTCTACTAAACAAATAATTCCCTCAACACTGTCAGACTTTCTACTAAATCTGCACTTCTATTCTACTAGTTTTTCTCATCATTCCTATCACCCATTTCCTCCCATGTTGACTGTATGACTGTAACTTGTTGCTTATATCCTAAGATTTTTATTAATATTGCTTCTTCATTGCTTATTTGACCCCTCTGACAATCATTAAGTGTCGTACCACATGATTCTTGACAAATCTATATTTTATTTTATGCACACTGAGAGCATAGGCACCAAGACAAATTCCTTGTGTGTCCAATCACACTTGGCCAATAAAAATTCTATTCTATTCTATTCTATTCTGTTGTAATAGTAATAGTAATAGTAATAGTATATTGGCAAGTGTATTTTTTAATGTTGATACTGTTTTAATAGTTCTCCTTGTGGACAAAGTGATGGTGCATACTTATTTTGCCCAACCCTCTAAATTAGTGTTTCTCTACCTTTGCAACCTTTGAGATGTGCAGGCTTCAACACCCCAAATCCCCAGCCAGCCTATGCAGACTACAACTTCCAGAATTCCCCAGCCTTCATGCTTTTAAGACTTCACCTCCCAGAATTCCCCAGACAGCATATTCCATAATACGAATCAGGAGGTTTCCCCCTCCTATTTCTGAGTCATGGGACAGAAAAGGTGGATAGAGAAAAATCCTTTTCTCTATCGCACAACACTAGGACGAGGGGCCACTCTCTAAAGCTCCTAGGTAAGAAAGTGAGGACAAACAAAGGGAAATATTTCTTCCCCCAGAGGGTCCTTGGTTTATGGAATTCACTTCCAGAAGAGCTTGTGACAGCTGTCAGCCTTGATAGATTCAGGGCAGGATTAGACAGATTCATGGATGCCAAGTATATCATAGGTGGTTATTGAAACGGATGTCCATGTGCCGCCTCTACGTTGGTTGAGGCAGGCAGGATTCCCTTGAGTACCATTTGTTGGGGGTCAGGGGAAAGGGAAGGTCTTGCCTTCTCTTTCTGCTCAAGATCCTCATGGACAATTGCAGGGCTACTGTGTGACACAGAATGCTGGACTCGATGGGCTTTGGCCCGATTTAGCATGGCTCTTCTTAGGTTCTTTCTTTCTTTCTTTCTTTCTTTCTTTCTTTCTTTCTTTCTTTCTTTCTTTCTTTCTTTCTTTCCTTCCTTCCTTCCTTCCTCCCTCCCTCCCTCCTTCCTTCCTTCTCTCCCTTATTGAAACAGATGTCCAAATGTTGCCTCTATGTTGGTTGAGGCAGGCAGGGTTCCCTTGGGTCCCATTTATTTTATTTTTTTATTTTATTTTATTAATAGAGTTGAAAGAGACCGTTAGGTCATTGAGTCCAACCCCCTGCCTGAGCAGGAAACCCTACAGCACCCCAGCCAAATGGAAGTCCAATCTCCTCTTGAAGGTGTCCAGAGTTGCAGGGCTACTGTGTGACACAGAATGCTGGACTCGATGGGCTTTGGCCTGATTCAGCGTGGCTCTTCTTAGGTTCTTATGTTCTAGGGGAGTAGCCCCTCCATGCAAGCCCTTTCTTGAGATCCAGAGCAGTGGGTTAGACTAGAACAATAATTGCGAACCTATGGCATGGGTGCTACAAGGGGCACGTGGAGCCATATCTGCTGGCACATGAGCCATTGCCCTAGCTCAGCTCCAATGTGCATGTGTGTGCCAGCCAGCTGATTTTTGGCTTGCACAGAGGCTCTGGGAGGGCATTTTTGGCTTCCAAAGAGCCTCTGAAGGGATGGGGAGGGCGTTTTTATCCTCCCCAGGCTCCAGGGAAGCCTTTGGAGCCTGGGGAGGGTGAAACACAAGCCTACTGGGCCCACTAGAAGTTGGGAAACAGGCCGTTTCCAGCCTCCAGAGGGCCTCCGGGGGGCACGGGAATCTGTTTTGGCCCTCCCCAGGCATTGAATTATGGGTGTGGGCACTCGCGCATGCACAATAGTGCATACCCACACACTTTCGGCACCCGAGTAAAAAAAGGTTCGCCATCACTGGACCAGATGGTCTCTTAGACCAGTGTTTCCCAACCTTGGCAACTTAAAGATATTTGGACTTCAACTCCCAGAATTCCCCAGCCAGCAAATGCTGGCTGGGGAATTCTGGGAGTTGAAGTCCAGATATCTTCAAGTTGCCAAGGTTGGGAAACACTGTCTTAGACATTTTCATATTCTACCAAAAAAACCCCGCCCCGAATCAGCCAGCTTGAATATTTTATTTTTATTAGATATGCACCTAATATTATCCTTCCCTCCCCCATCAAAAAAGAGAGAGAGAGCATGGCACATGAGGCCCGAAATGCTAAAAAAAAAAAAAAAATTTGCACTCCTTCATACGGTCAGCATCAGAGGCTGCTGTTCTTCGGTCAATTCCTCCCCCGGGGGGATTTCGTAAAAGACGCAGAGCGAGGAATACAGGCAGCCCACGAATGAGACCACGCTGGAAAAGTACATCACTCCGTTGGCACTGCCCACCGCGGCCGTTAAAGGCCCCATAACGATCGAGACCAGAATCTGGGCCAGGAAATACTGACAGCTCAGGAGGGAGATGTCGACTCCCATGCCTCGTTTAGTGCCGTCTTTGTCGGTGCCGGCAAACTGTTTCGAGAAGGACAGGGAGAGAAAGAGAGAGAGAAAGAAGATTAAAAAGTTTGAAAAAGTTTGCAAAACTCGCTAGCTTTCGTGCCCTGGATAACTGGATGGTGATAATAAAATATTACAGTGGTACCTCCACTTACGAACTTAATTCGTTCTGTGACCAGGTTCTTAAGTGAAAAAGTTTGTAAGAAGAAACATTTTTTTCCCCTTAGGAATCAATGAAAAAGCAAATAATGTGTGCAATTGGGGAAACCACAGGGAGGGTGGAGCCCCTGTTTCCTCCCAGGAGATTCCTAGAGAGGCCCCACAGAGGCTTCTCACCTTTTCCAGCCCTGTTTCCTCCCAGGAGATTCCTAGAGAGACCCTAAGGAGGCTTCTCCCCACGTTTTCCAGCCCTATCTCCTCCCAGGAGATTCCTAGAGAGGCCCCACGGAGGTTTCTCCCTGCCTTTTCTGGATACAGTCTCAGAGGCTCGGGTTTGTAAGTGGAAATCGGGGGCAGCTGCCCCAAGTCTAGGGAGAGGGGCAGCATACAAATCTAATAAATAATAATAATAATAATAATAATAATAATAATAATAATAATAAAAATAAATAAAATGTTTCTTGAGAAGAGGCTGCCGCAGATCTTGCCACCACTATTTTAAAACCCTACAAAAAGATATTGACAAAATTGAACGGGTCCAAAGACGGGCTACAAAAATGGTGGAAGGTCTTAAGCATAAAATGTATCAGGAAAGACTTCATGAACTCAATCTGTAGAGTCTGGAGGACAGAAGGAAAAGGGAGGACATGATCGAAATATTTAAATATGTTACAGGGTTAAATAAGGTTCAGGAGGAAAGTGTTTTTAATAGGAAAGTGAACACAAGAACAAGGGGGCACACTCTGAGGTTAGTTGGGGAAAAGATCAGAAGCAACATGAGAAAATATTTGACTGAAAGAGTTAGTAGATGCTTGGAACAAACGTCCAGCAGATGTGGTTGGTAAATCCACAGTAACTGAATTTAAACATGCCTGGGATAAATATACAGTGATCCCTCGAGTATCGCGAGGGTTCCGTTCCAAGACCCCTCGCGATAATCGATTTTTCGCGATGTAGGGTTGCGGAAGTAAAAACACCATCTGCGCATGCGCGCCCTTTTTTTCATGGCCGCACATGCGCAGATGGTGGAGTTTGCGTGGGCGGCGGGCGTCACCCAGGGAAGGTTCCTTCGGCCGCCCAGCAGCTGATCTGCTCCGCAGCGCGGCAGCAGCGAGGAGCCGAAGATGGGGTTTCCCCGTTGCCCAGGCAAAGGGAAAACCCCATCTTCGGCTCCTCGCTGCTGCCGCGCTGCGGAGCAGATCAGCTGCTGGGCGGCCAAAGGAACCTTCCCTGGGTCTTCCCGCCGCCCAGGCAAAGGGGAAACAAGATCGCTTGCCGCTTGCCGCTTGCCCGTCACCCGCCCACCCATTCGCTTGCCGCTTGCCGCTTGCCCGTTCACCCGCCCGCCCGGCTGCTTGCTTGCCGCTCGAGAGCAAGAGGGGGAGAGATAGAGAAAGAGAGAGAAGGAAAGAAAGAGATGAGAGAGGGAGGAAGAGAGTGTGAGAGAGGAAGAAGCAAGATAGAGAAAGAGAGAGAGAAAGAAAGATGAGAAAGGAAAGGAGTGACGTCATCGGGTGGAAAAATCGCGATATAGCGTTTTGCGAAGATTGAGATCGCGAAAATTGAGGGATCACTGTACTATATCCATTGTAAGCTAAAATACAGGAAATAGTATAAGGGCAGACTAGATGGACCAGGAGGTCTTTTTCTGCCGTCTGTCTTCTATGTTTCTATGTTTCTATTTTAAGAACGTTCTCATTTTTAAACCACATGCTTTTCTATCGGAGTCCCTTCTGAAAGATGAGGGCGCTCTGTACATGCCCAGAGACCTTCCGGCCAAGGAATTTGAGTGATCGCCATACCTGCTTACTTTGATAGTAGTCGCACAGCAAGGAATAAGGGAGCGTGCAAAGGGTGGAAAACAGCACTCCGTAGCTGACGCAGAGCGACAGGATCACGTAGATATTCCTAGTCAAGGTAGCCAGACCGGTGCCGAGGCCGAAAACTAAGTAGGCTATAAAATACAGCGTGCGGATGCTGAAATATTCTTCCAGCTTTTCAAGGGAGGCTGCCAAAGGAAGGAAAGTCGATTGAACGTACACAGAACCCAGCTCCTGCCATATCTTTAAATGGAGACATTGCAAATTGCAAAGGTGTTAATTGCAAATAATTTATTTGGAGTGGCTAAACCGATCCCTGCTGTTTCTCCATGCCCTTTTTTAAAAAGTATATCTTTGTGTATTGTTTTATGAGCCATCTTCAGATTTCATGCAGGAGGAAAGAAGGAAAGACAAAGGAGGGAAGGAGAGGGAGGGAAGGAAGGAGGGAGGGAGGGAAGGAGGGAGGGAGGGAGGAAGGAGAGAGGGAGGAAGGAAGGAAGGAAGGAGAGAGAAGGACAGATAAAGAAAGGGACAGAGGGATGAAGGAAAGGAGGAAGGAAGAATGGAAGGAGAGAGAAGAGAGGAAGGAAAGAGGAAAAAGAAAGGAAGGAGGGATAGAGGAAAGAAGGAAGGAAAGAAGGAAAGAAAGAAAGCAAGGAAGAATGGAATGAAAGAAATAGTGAGGGAAGGAAGGAAGAGAAAGAAAGAGAGAGAGAGAAAAGAAGGAGGGAGAGGGAGGGAGGGCCAGAGAAAGAAAGGGACAGAGGGATGGAAGAATGGAGGAAGGAAGAAAGGAAAGTGAGAAGAAGGAAGGGAGGGAGGAGGGAGGGAGGAGGGAGGCATGAAGTGAGGGAGGGAGGGAGGAAGGAAGGAGAGAGGGAGGGAGGGACAGGGGGAGAAAGGGGGGATGGGGAAAGGAGGAAGGAAGGAAGAAAGGAAAGAAATAGGGAGGGAGGGAAGGAAGGAAGGGAGAAAAAGGAAGGAAAGAAAGAAAGAGAAAGAAAGAAAGAAAGAAAGAAAGAAAGAAAGAAAGAAAGAAAGAAAGAGAATAAATAACTTCAGAATTAAAACCACTAGTGGAATAAAGTCTGGGAGATCCTTCAAAGGCCCCAATGATACAACCCTTGCCCCAACACCCACAACGAAAACCCACTGACTGAAACGCACCCCCTGTGTCAACCTCACTTGCATGGTTTAATGCAAGTCAAAACTGCCGCCAATTACCTGAATACAAGGCCGCACTGAAGGCGTAGACGCACATGCCCCAGCACCCCATGGTGACACCAGCGTTGTACCTCTGGCGCTCGTCTGAATCGGGCGGGGCTTTGGGGTTCCCTTGGTAGACCACCTCCCCCATGAAGTCGGTGTAGAAGAGCAGCATCCCTTCGAACGACAGCCAGCCTACGAACGGGGATAGAGGACACAACAGGAGAGAGACGTCAACGGAGGAAAAAGTAGAAGGGAGGAAGGAGGGAGAGGAGGAGGAGGAGGAGGAGGGAGAAGATGATAGTTAGAAGGGTTTTTTTCAAACAGAGTTGTAGGACAGAGGTTATTGTCAATTACAGTGGTCCCTCGATCATCGCGAGTGTTCCGTTCCAGGACCCCTCGCGATGATCGATTTGTCGCGAAGTAGCGGTGTGGAAGTAAAAACACCATCTGCGCATGCGCAGATGGTGTTTTTATTTCCACCGCAGCAGCGAGGAGCCGAAGATTGGGTTTCCCCGCCGCCTCGCTGCTGCTGCTTGTCCGCGCGTGTGCCGCCCGCCCCCCCGCGCTGTTGCTGGGGCCGCTTCTCAGCTGAGAAGCGGCCCTGGGGTTTCCCCGCGCGCGCGCGTGCCGCCCGCCCCCCCCCGCGCTGTTGCTGGGGCCGCTTCTCAGCTGAGAAGCGGCCCTGGGGTTTCCCCCGCGCGCGCGCGTGCCGCCCGCCCCCCCACGCTGTTGCTGGGGCCGCTTCTCAGCTGAGAAGCAGCCCTGGGGTTTCCCCCCGCGCGCGCGTGCCGCCCGCCCCCCGCGCTGTTGCTGGGGCCGCTTCTCAGCTGAGAAGCGGCCCTGGGGTTTCCCCGCGCGGGCGCGTGCCGCCCGCCCCCCGCCCCCCGCGCTGTTGCTGGGGCCGCTTCTCAGCTGAGAAGCGGCCCTGGGGTTTCCCCGCGCGCAGCGCGTGCCGCCCGCCCCCCCCGCGCTGTTGCTGGGGCCGCTTCTCAGCTGAGAAGCAGCCCTGGGGTTTCCCCCCGCGCGCGCGTGCCGCCCGCCCCCCCGCGCTGTTGCTGGGGCCGCTTCTCAGCTGAGAAGCGGCCCTGGGGTTTCCCCGCGCGTGTGCCGCCCACCCGCCCACGCCGTTGCTCGCGCCTTACCGGGGCAAGAGGGGGAAGACCCAGGGAAGCCTCTGCCCGGCGGGGAAACTCCACCATCTACGCATGCGTGGAAGGGCACGCATGCGCAGATGGTGGAGTTTACTTCCGGGTTGAAAACTCGCGATATAGCGTTTCGCGAAGATCGAGAACGCGAAACTCGAGGGACCACTGTATTGCCAACAATACAGAAAGCCTATCTTGTGATGATATTAGTCAAACATCCTATTCCTCTGTTCTATTTAAGTTTAAAGGTTACTTTGTCCAGATATACTGTACAGAGCAACCAGCAGGACTTGACAGGATAGAAACAAAGAAACATAGAAGATTGATGGCAGAAAAAGACCTCCTGGTCCATCTAGTCTGCCCTTATATTATTTCCTGCATTTTATCTTAGGATGGATCTATATTTATCCCATACATATTTAAATTCAGTTCCTGTGGATTTACCAACCATGTCTGCTGGAGGTTTGTTCCGAGCATCTACTACTCTTTCAGTAAAATAATATTTTCTCACATGGCTTCTGATCTTTCCCCCAACTAACCTCAGATTGGGGCCCCCTTGTCCTTGTGTTCACTTTCCTATTAAAAACACTTCCCTCCTGAACCTTATTAAACCCTTTAACATGTTTTGATCATGTCCCCCCTTTCCCTTCTGTCCTCCAGACTATAGAGATTGAGTACCAGAATTTATAGTGTGGCAATTTAGGAACCAGCGCAGAGAAATAATGAAGACACTTTTGTGGAAAAAAACAGTAGTAAACAGTTTTACTCTTCCATGCAATTGAAAATATCTTCTGTCTTAGTCTTCTATTTACAGGGTATCAATTTTGCTTCAACTATATAGAGTAAAGCTTACTTACATATAGATACTAAACCAATCCAAGTTTCTTAGTATCAATACTACAGCTCTAACTAACTCACACTCAAAACTGCTCCAGCCAGTTAACAACATTACCACCACCAACATCCAACATTAACAACCAACAATCATCGTAAAGTTGCTTTGTATTTTATAATGCTCTGGCCCAATCAGATTACAGTTTACACCCTATGACTCAGCATTCAACATGCTTACATCCTTCTTTTACCTTATATGGCAGGAGAGGGGCGGCATACAAATCCAATAAATTATTATTATTATTATTATTATTATTATTATTATTATTATTATCATCATCATCATCATCATCATCATCATCATCATCATCAGGACAAGTTGGCTCTTCTATGACATGTGGACTTCAACTCCCAGAATTCCTGAGCCAATCATGCTAGCTTACATAAGAACATAAGAAGAGCCCTGCTGAATCAGGCCAGAGCCCATTGAGTCCAGCATTCTGTGTCACATAGTGGCCCACCAATTGTCCATGGGGATCTTGAGCAGAAAGAGAAGGCAAAATTCTCCCTTTCCCTTGACCCCCATCAAATGGTACTCAAGGGAATCCTACCTGCCTCAACAAACATAGAGGTGGCACATGGACATCCGTTTCAATAACCACCAATACACTTGGCATCCATGAATCTGTCCAATCCTGCCTTGAAGCTATCCAGGCTGACAGCTGTCACGACCTTTTCTGGAAGTGAATTCCATAAACCAAGGACCCTCTGGGTGAAGAAATATTTCCCTTTATTTGTCCTCACTTTCTCACCTGTGAGCTTTAGGGAGGGCCCCCTCGTCCTAGTATTGTGTGATAGAGAAAAGAATTTTTCTCTATCCACCTTTTCTATCCCATGCATGATTTTATACACTTCAATCAGGTCACCCCTTAAACGCCGTCTTTCAAGGCTGAAGAGACCAAGGCATTGCAACCTGGTTTCATAAGAGCCGGGGTGGCGCAGCAGGTAGAGTGCTCTACTGCAGGCCACTGAAGCTGACTGTAGATCTGAAGGTCAGCGGTTCAAATCCCACCACCGGCTCAAGGTTGACTCAGCCTTCCATCCTTCTGAGGTGGGTAAAATGAGGACCCGGATTGTGGGGGCAATATGCTGGTTCTGTTAAGAAGTGCTATTGCTAACATGTTGTAAACCGCCCTGAGTCTAAGGAGAAGGGGGGACAAGGTAAGACAAGGACAAGGTAAGACGATATATGACGAGCAGAATCCGAGACCAAGCTACAAGAAATAAATTGGAATCACTCTATAATATGTAAATAGATACTGTATATTGCTTTTGGGTCAAGTGGACTATACAAGAAACCCCCCCCCCCCGATTTGGTGGTGGGGAATGTGTGTGTGTCTGGGTGGTGGGCACATTTCACTATGCACTGTTTTATGTTGTGTATAATATCAATTTGTTAAAAATTAATTTTAAAAATTATTTTTAAAAAAGAGTCTAAAGAAAAGGACGGCATAAATGAATGAATGAATAAATAAATAAATAAGGGAGGGGCTCCATTTCCTTGATCATTCTTGTTGCCCGTTTTTGAACCTTTTCCAGTTCCATTACATATCCTTCTTGAGGTGCGGTAACCAGAACTGTACACAGTACTCCAAGTGTGTAGGAATTCTGGGAGTTGAAGTCTACATGTCATAGAAGAGCCAACTTGATCTACCCCTCTTAAATGGTAACATAATGGAATATCACCTAGAATTGAGCTAATTCTTGACAAACTTGCTCTACTCTCTAGAGTAAAGGTTCCTTACTTACTCAGCTCTTCTATTGTTCTAGGTAAGAGCAAAAGGTTAAAGCAGCAATCATGTGCTCACCCTCTTGCTTGATATGATCTATCCGTATACAGTGATACCTCGTCTTACAAACGCCTCATCATACAAACTTTTCGAGATACAAACCCGGGGTTTAAGATTTTTTTGCCTCTTCTTACAAACTATTTTCACCTTACAAACCCACCGCCGCCACTGGGGTGCCCCATCTCCGGACTTCTGTTGCCAGCAAAGCACCCGTTTTTGCACTGCTGGGATTCCTCTGAGGCTCCCCTCCATGGGAAACCCCACCTCCGGACTTCTGTGTTTTTGCGATGCTGCAGGGGAATCCCAGCAGGGGAATCCAGCAGCGCAAAAATGGGTGCTTCACTGGCAACGGAAGTTCAGAGGTGGGGTTTCCCAGTGAGGGGAGCCTCAGTGAAATCGCAAAAACACAGAGGTCCGGAGGTGGGGATTCGAGGACTTCGGTATTTTTGCAATGCTGAGATTTCATTGATGCTCCCTTTGCTGGGAAACCCCACCTCCAAACTTCCATTGCCAGCGAAGCACTCGTTTTGGCGGTGCTGGGATTCCGCTGCTGGGATTCCCCTGCAGCATCGCAAAAACACAGAAGTCCAGAGGTGGGGTTTCCCATGGAGGGGAGCCCAGGGGAATCCCAGCAGTGCAAAAATGGGCACTTCGGCTGGCAAAAGGGGTGAATTTTGGGCTTGCACACATTAATCACTTTTCCATTAATTCCAATGGGAAACATTATTTCGTCTTACAAACTTTTCACCTTGAGAACCTCGTCCCAGAACCAATTAAGTTTGTAAGACAAGGTATCACTGTACTGCATACTAACCTGTTACTAGTTAGCTGTCTTTGGGGGTTAAGTCAATCCTTGTAATAATAATAATTAATAATAATTTATTAGATTTGTATACCGCCCTTCTCCGAAGACTCGGGGCAACTCACAACAACATAAACAGTGTACAAATCCAATTTTTAAAAATACAATTAAAAACCCTTATAATAAAATAACCACACAATCCAATCAAACCACACACCCACCTTGACAATTGGGGTGTGTAATTTTATACACAAGAAATTTGTTATGAAAAATAAATGCCAAGTCCAAGGACAACTTCTGAGCACGGGAGCTGCTCAGCTTAGAGAGATTTCTTCCTAACTTGGACAAGCTTTGTCTATGATTTGTCTATGATTCCTACTGAGGGCCCTCCCAGACCTTGATGAGCTAAGTTTCACCTCCCAGACATACAACAAACCAGGATTCACAGCCACAAAGCTTGGATTGGCACCCGCGGCCAGCCAAGCTGGGCTTGGAGAATTGAATGCAGTTCATCGGTCTGGAACCCACACCACATTTCGGACATAAACACTCTAGAAAATGTCCAGAGATACTTTACTAGAAGAGCCCTCCACTCCTCCACTTGCAACAGAATCTCCCATGCAACTAGACTTACAATTCTAGGTTGAGAAAGCTTAGAACTACGTCGCCTTAAACACGCCCTAAGCACAGCCCATAAAATCATCTGCTACAACGTCCTTCCTGCCAACGAGTACTTCAGCTTCAATCACAACAACACACGAGCACATAACAGATACAAACTCAAAGTAAACCTCTCCAAACTCGACTGCAGGAAATATGACTTTAGCAACTGAGTAGTGGATGCATGGAACTCAGCTACCAGACTCTATAATATCATCACCTAACCCTCCCAAAACGTTACCCTTAGATTCTCCACTGTTGACCTCTCCCGATTCCTAAGAGGTCAGTAAAGGGCGTGCATAAGTGTACCAGCCTGCCTTCCGTCCCCTGTCCCAATGTTTCTCTCTTACTAATTTTCCTGGTTCTTATGGGCTTAAACCTTTGGGAAGGACAAAGGAGAGCTTTAAACATCCCTTCCATCTCTTCATTCTCATACTCTCTTCATTCTCTACATCAATGACCTCTGTGACCATATCGAAAGCAACTGTTCTTTTTGCCGACGATGTGAAACTTTTCAACACCACTGACAACACACTCACTCTCCAAAAAGACCTGGACTTTGTCTCAGACTGGTCTAACACCTGTCAACGTCAAATATCAACCAACAAATGCTCTACACATCGGCAAAAAGAATCCAAACCACACACATGAACTGAATAAACAATCTCTCACTGGCAACCCACACTCAGTAAAAGACCTTGGAATACTAATATCGAATGGCCTAAGTGCTAAAGCCCACTGCAACAATATCGCCGAAAAAGCTTCTAGAGTTGTTAACCTGATCCTACGCAGCTTCTGCTCAGGCAATCTCACACTACTCACAAGAGCCTACAAAACTTTTGCCAGACCCATCCTAGACTACTGCTCATCTGTCTGGAACCCATACCACATCTCGGACATCAACACCCTTGAAAATGTCCAAAGATATTTCACCAGAAGAGCCCTTCACTCCTCCACTCGAAACAGAATATCCTACGAAAATAGATTAACAATCCTGAGCCTAGAAAGCCTAGAACTACGGCGCCTAAAACACGATTTGAGTATTGCCCACAAGATCATATGCTGCAACGTCCTACCAGTCAATGACTACTTCAGCTTCAACCGCAACAACACAAGAGCACGCAACAGATTCAAATTTAATAGGAACCGCTCCAAACTTGACTGTAAAAAATATGATTTCAACAATCGAGTTATCGAAGCGTGGAACTCATTACCGGACTCAATTGTGTCAACCCCTAACCCCCAACATTTCTCCCTTAGACTCTCCACGATTGACTTCTCCAGGTTCCTAAGAGGCCAGTAAGGGGCATACATAAGTGCACTGGTGTGCCTTTCGTCCACTGTCCAATTGTCTTTCCTTTCTCTCACTTATCATATACTGTATATTCTCTTTCTTTCATATATCCTCTCCTCTAAGTTCACTTTTACCCTTATATATATTACTACATGTCTATTTTTCTTCCTATGTATTTGTGTATTGGACAAATGAATGAATGAATGAATAAATAAATAAATAAAAATCTTGGTTAGATTAGAGCAGTGTTTTTCAACCAGTGTGCCGGGGCACACTAGTGTGCCGCGAGACATGGTCAGGTGTGCCGCGAAGCTCAGCAAGAGAGAGAAAGAGAGAGAGAAAGAAAGCAAGAGAGAGAAAGAGAGAGAAAGAAAGCAAGAGAGAGAGAGAAAAAAACAAGAGAGAGAAAAAAGAGAGAGAGAGAGAAAGAAAGGCAGGGAAGGAGGGAGAGATAGAAAGAGCAAAAAAGAGAGGAAGGAAGGAAGAGAGAAAGAAAGGGATGGAGAGAGAGAGGAAGGAAGGAAGAGAGAGAAAGAGGGAGAGAAATAGAGTGAAAGGGAGGAAGAGAGATAATTTTTTTGTCCAAACTTTTTTAGCCCCCCCCCCCCCGCGCTCAATGTGCCCCATGATTTTGTATATGTAAAAAATGTGCCGCAGCTCAAAAAAGGTTGAAAATCACTGGATTAGAGGACACTCTCCCAGATCAAACAAAGGTATCAAACCAATCTCCTCTTTTCTGTTCTTATTTTACCTAGGAAGTGGTTGATGCAAAGGTTGCGAAGAACTTTTGGCATGTGGCAGATGGTGGAACACAGGAGTTTTATCGACAGCGGCTGCTCGCAGACGTCGTTCAATCCGTTCAATTCGCTCTCGTACTTCACCCCGTTTAGCAAAATATTTGCTACCTGCGTCACAAAATCGGTACGGAGTCAAACAAGGCACATAGAAGGCTCACAAACAACAATGCAGTAGGCCCCCGCTCCTAATTTCAATCTTTCTG
The DNA here is from genome assembly GCF_031021105.1 of Erythrolamprus reginae. NCBI lineage: Eukaryota > Metazoa > Chordata > Lepidosauria > Squamata > Dipsadidae > Erythrolamprus > Erythrolamprus reginae. The sequence continues at coordinate 17,865,904 of NC_091957.1, read as the reverse complement.
CTTGGATCACAAATACCGTATCATTGCAACTATTTATTTATTCATTTATTTATTTATTAGATTTATATTTTGCCCCTCTCCAAAGACTCGCTGAAGATGTCTATGACAAAGTCTTCATTGGTTTTTCCCAGGGTTTGTTTTGATTTGTTCTTGTTTTGCTATTTGTCTGGACAGTTCTCCAAGACAATTTGAATCAAAGAATTCACTACAATAAAATAAATATTGTGCAATACAATAAATTTATGGGCTACGGCATCACTCTGGAACAGGTTGTTATTATATTTGCCTTTTTTCCCGTTATTCAATCGATTCACATTTTTCACGCTCTTGTGCTTTTAATTAGAAGCTTATGGCTTGCTGTGCAATGCTTTGTTATTGACAAAGAACAATGAGTAAAATCTCCTATATATTTTTTTTTAACATTTCATTCTATGCAAAGGTATACTGCTTAGAATCATGCAGGTTCTACAGAGGGGTGCCTGGGAATCCATTTTGGCCTTTTAAGGACACATCTTCCCATCACAGTGTTGTGGTTAGCTCTGGCCCAGCTCCTGCCCCAAGGACTGTGGATTTGGGGGAGACACCCACATGCTGCAGGCCTGTTTTGCCCCCGTTGGAATCTGCTGATGAAGGCTCCTCTGACCAAGAAGACATGAGTAACAGGGAGGAGGAGAGTGGGGCAGACAGCTCAGAAGGAGATCAATTATCTAGCTCCTCCTTGGATTCGGAACAAGAGTTAATGATACAGCCACGCATGTGGAGAGCGATGCATAGGCAACAACAACTGAGATATTATTATCAAAGAAAATGAGGCCACCTATGGTTGGGTGGGGCTGTGGTAATTAGTGAGGCTGCTATAAATAGCAGCCTGTGGGTTTGGCCATTGTGGAGGATTATCTGATCATTGTGTTTCATGCCTGCCTTGCTGACTTTGACCTTTGTGTGCTGATTTTTCCCCCGCTTTGAAACTAAACCAGGGCAAAGTGTGTTTCACTTTGTGAAAGAAGAAGGACTGTGAATTGCCTCTCAGCTGCAAGCTAACTATCACAGAACTGATAAGGGACTTGTACAAATTACCAGTTTGGTTGGAGACGAGTGCTCATGGCTATACCAAAAGAGGGCTTGGTTTAAGTGAATTTTCATTATAAAGAACATTGTTTTGAATTTTCAAAAGCGTGTGTGTCTAAAATTTGTACCTGTGAATTTTGGGGGGGAGTCTTCTAGAGAGCCCGACAGAACACTGTGCAATACAATAAATTTATTGGCTACGGCATCACTCTGGAACAGGTTGTTATTATATTTGCATTTTTTTTCCTTATTCAATTGATTCACATTTTTCACGCTCTTGTGCTTTTCATTAGAAGCTTATGGCTTGCTGTGCAATGCTTTGTTATTGACAAAGAACAATGAGTAAAATCTCATATATATATATATGATTCGACACAAAATGTAACCCTTCCCTGGTACAGAGCTGAAGGGATTGGATACTGTAGCCTAGAGGATAATTCTCTGCCTTACAAGGCAAAGGTTGCAGGTTCAAGTCCCAGTGGGTATGGCTAGCTGATGAGGCCAAAATAAGGCCGAAATAGATCTATCCTAGTCTCCCTTAATTTTCAAATTCAGCTTAAACATGTGACACATAAAGATAGAATTGTCGGCTATCAATAAAATTAACTGCCTTGGAAATGGCCCTGGGTTGGGCCGAGAGGCAAAAAAGGAGCTGTGATGTTCCTTCAATATACCAGGGTGATTCGACACAAAATGTAACCCTTCCCTGGTACAGAGCTGAAGGGATTGGATACTGTAGCCTAGAGGATAATTCTCTGCCTTACAAGGCAAAGGTTGCAGGTTCAAGTCCCAGTGGGTATGGCTAGCTGATGAGGCCAAAATAAGGCCGAAATAGATCTATCCTAGTCTCCCTTAATTTTCAAATTCAGCTTAAACATGTGACACATACAGATAGAATTGTCGGCTATCAATAAAATTAACTGCCTTGGAAATGGCCCTGGGTTGGGCCGAGAGGCAAAAAAGGAGCTGTGATGTTCCTTCAATATACCAGGGTGATTTGACACAAAATGTAACCCTTCCCTGGTACAGAGCTGAAGGGATTGGATACTGTAGCCTAGAGGATAATTCTCTGCCTTACCAGGCAAAGGTTGCAGGTTCAAGTCCCAGTGGGTATGGCTAGCTGATGAGGCCAAAATAAGGCCGAAATAGATCTATCCTAGTCTCCCTTAATTTTCAAATTCAGCTTAAACATGTGACATATATATATATATATATATATATATATATATATATATATATATATATTAACGTTTCATTCTATGCAAAGATATACTGCTTAGAATCATGCAGGTTCTACAGAGGGGTGCCTAGGAATCCATTTTGGCCTTTTTCAGGACACATCTTCCCATCACAGCCTCACCTTCTCCCGTTGCGTTTATCAAAGCAGGACATTCTGCACGGAGCTACAACGGGAAGCTCGAGCCAGCGAGCCTGGCTGCCTTGCCAGCTCACCTGTTGGCTGAATGTGACATTCCTCCGCCGCGTGCTTTCTGGGAAGTTCCCGGTGACGATATCCGGGATCGCCAATGTCTGCGGCCGTTTCAGGATCCCCGATGAATGGGGTTTGATTGCATCCAACGACCCCACCTGGAGTCCTTCCCCGATATTTTCTCGGCTCTCCGACGCACCGTGTTCGGGGCCGTGTAATCCCTCTGGCACACGGGGCAGGCTGACGCTGATGCCCTGCCCTGCTAAGCTTCCCGGGATGGACAGGTAGCCGTCGGTTCCACCAGTGAAGCAGTCGATGAGGACGTTGTCGATATTTGAGGTGCCGAAGGAGGAGGCGAAGTCGTTGAGCCCCGTCAAAGAGCTGTCCCAGCTGATCAGGCTGCCGTATCTCGGGGTCAGGGGGCTAAGTGGAGACATGGGGCTGGTAAAGTTAGCATACATACGGACCGGGTTTTGGGACCCCGCAGGGCTTTCCGGGGGACACTCCTCAAACAGCAGTGGGGGAGATGGCGGTAGGGTCAGGTTCGGGCTCTTCATGATGGTCTTCTGCTTGGCGAAAGACGGCGAGGAGCGTTCAGGGATGCTGAGCAGAGTCAAGATGGTGGAAAGCGTCAGGGTGATGGAGGTGAAGATGTAGATGACGCGCAGCTGTCCGCCCACGGCCTT